>NC_042959.1:73178461-73280390 GCF_901001165.1 Salmo trutta | reverse complement strand
AGTGGAATTATGTAGTCAGCAGTGCTGCCGTAAAGGTCATTATAATGTGAAGCAATGCACATGCTGAGTTTATGAGCTCCTTGGAAAATCTGGAACGTGGAAATGCTGGAAGAGGAAACTCTTTCCTAGGCTTTCCCAGTGGACTGATGTTTCTGTTTAATGATTTCCAAAGAGCATCAAATCAATTGTTATTGGTCACATACACGTGTTTATCAGATTTTATTGCGGGTGTAGTGAAATGCTTGTGCTTCTAGTTCCGACAATGCAGCAGTATCTAACAAGCAATATCTAATAATTTCACAACATATACCCAATACACACTAAGTAAAGGAATGGAATTTAGAATATATAAATATATGGACGAGCAATGTCAGAGTGGCATACACTGCATGCACAATTATTAGGCAAATTGTATTCCTCGGGATTCATTTTATTGTTGAATAAACACAATGCTCTCAGTCAATCCAAAATGTTATTGAACCTCAAACCTGAATGTTTAACAAAGGAAAAGTGACTTTTTGTCACAACGTCCACAGAAGGTGGCGCCTCTCTCCGGTCGGGCGGTGCTCGGCGGTCATCGTCACCGGCCTACTAGCTGCCACAGATCCATGTTTCGGTGTCTGTTAGTTATGTCTGTTTTTTGTCTGCACCTGTTCCTTGTTTGTAATTAGGGGGGGTATTTAGTTTGTCTGTTTGGTTTGGGGATTTGTGCGGGATTGTTGCTTGTTATGTTTTACGTTGTGGCCAGGATTTATTTATGTATTAGACTACGCCGCGTACTATTTAGGGTTGCCGGGCTGCGCCCCGTCTATTTTTGTATTTTGGAGCTGTTCTCCTGCCTTATTGAGATTCTGCACCCTGCCTTGTTGCGGCATTTTTGTTTATAGATATTAAACGTTTTGTTCAACGGACCTCCGTCTCCTGCGCTTGACTTCACCCCTTTTCCTGCCATCGAAACGTGACAGTTTTGTCTTTCTCAGGGAAATATATGTGTGCAGAATTATTAGGCAACTAAATTACAAAAATAATTTCTCTCTTGTTTATTCTCAATTTTTAGAGTAAGTGTAACAGATAAGTAACACAAAATGCCAATTATATAACCTTTTTGGCCTTTCAGTGACCAATATAGCCACCCTTATTTTCAATAACTGCCATGAGCCTTCCATCCATGGAGTCTGTCAGTTTCTTGATCTGTTCACGATCAATTTTCGCTGAAGCAGCAACCACAGCCTCCCAAATGCTGTTCAAAAAGGTGTATTGTCTTCCATCACTGTAAATCTCACGTTTGAGAAGGGCCCACAAGTTCTCAATAGGATTTAAGTCAGGTGAGGAAGGGGGCCAGGTCATTATTCAGGCATCTTTGAGACCCTTGCTGGCTAGCCAAGCAGTGGAGTACTTGGATGCATGTGATGGAGCATTGTCCTGCATAAAGATCATGGCCTTCTAGAATGCTGAGGACTTCTTCCTGTACCACTGTTTGACGAAAGAATCTTCCAGAAACTGGCAGTAGGTTTGGGAGTTGAGTTTCAGTCCATCTTCAACCTGAAAAGGTCCAACTACCTCATCCTCAATGATAGCAGCCCATACCAGTACCCCTCCTTCACCTTGCTGGCACCTGACTCAAAGTGGTGCCCTGTGTCCATTACTGATCCAGCCACGGGCCCATCCATTTGGTCCATCAAAATCTGTCTTCAGTTATTTCTTTGCCCAATCTTGACGCTTCAACTTGTGAATCTTATTCAGTGGTGGTCTTGTTTCAGTCTTCTTGACCTTGGCCATGTCTCTGAGCACTTGACACCTTGTACTTCTGAACACTTCAGGTAGGTTGCAGTTCTGGAATACGGTGGCACTGGAGGATAATGGCTTCCTGGTAGTTTGACGTTTAATTCTTCTCAAGTCTTTTGCAGTTAATTTGCACCTTTTCTTCCCCATGCGTTTTTAGCGCCCCAGTTGACTATTCGCAACAAAACGTTTGAATGTCCGGTGGTCACACCTCAATAGTTTAGCTATTTAAAGAGTGTCGCATCCGTCTGAAAGGCATTTTACATTTTTGGCTTTTCAGTGTCAGTTAAATTTATTTTTTGGCCCATTTTACCTGAGGTAATGAGTCTGCCTAATAATTATGCACACCTTGATATAAGGTGTTATTCACTTTCGCCACACCCTCCCTCCTTACACAAATACATATCACCTGAAAATGATTAAATCCAATAAGCATTCAAGTTTATATGGTTTGGAGTTCGAAAATGTGAATAGAAACAATGATAAGATCAGAATACTCACTTGCCTAATAATTGTGCACGCAGTGTAGATTAAGATACAGTAGAATAGTATAGAATACAGTATATATACTACCGTTTCAAAGTTTGGGGTAACTTAGAACTGTCCTTGTTTTTGAAGGAAAAGCACATTTTCTGTCCATTAAAATAACATCATATTGATCAGAAATACAGTGTAGACATGGTTTAATGTTGTAAATGACTATTGTAGCTGGAAACAGCAGATTTTTTTTCTATTTAAAGTTTTATTAAGTTTTCTTGTTTTTCAATCAACCAACAAAACACATTCCACATTCACAGATGTGACATACTTAAAAAAAAAAAATATATATATATATATATATATATAATAATAATAATATATATTTTTTAATTATAATAATAATACATACAAATTAATATATATATATATATATACACACATACATACACACAAAGAATAATTATTAAAAAATAAAAAATAAATATATATATATAACTTGCAGCAGCACTATCAAGGTTCTTATTAGCTATTTCCAGCCTTAGCTGAGACGACGAGCAAATAAATAGTTTTTAGATTTTACAGCACCTTACACAACATGTATCTGCTCATTTCCCTAATCACCCCATTCACTCTGTCCAATTTGAAGTAGTGGAGACCAGAGTCTATCAAACTTGGGCTGTCTCTTGCGGAGGTCATAAGTGAGCTTTTCAAGAGGGAGAAAGTCAACAATCTGGTCAATCTACATTTTAAATGTAGGAGAGGTATTAGAGGCCCACAATAGAAGAATACATTTCTTAGCAAAGTATGTAATAGTCATCAGCAAATGTTCTCTGTCAGGATCAAGAACAAAGTCCTGCTGGGCATTAAGAAGATAGAGACACGGGGTCATATCAAACTGTACATCTAGTATTTTCTGTGCAGCAGTATGTATAGATTGCCAAAATCTGGCAAGCTCTCTACAGCTCCAAAATACATGCATATAGGTTCCACTTTCAGAGGTACATCTTTTACAGTTAGGAGAAATGTCTGTTTTCATTCTATGGAGTCTCAAAGGAGTGTAATAAAATTTGTACAAAAATTTGTAATTAGAGTCTTTCATTTTTACATTAGTAGAGGAGCAGTATACCCTGTCGCAAACCTCCGCCCATAACTCATCACTGATAGTCAGACCAAGGTCTCTTTCCCAGATTATTTTCAAAGGAGTAAAGGAGGAGCCCCCTTTCTCAGAAAGGAGTCTATAGATATAGGAGATTTTGCCTTTAATGGATTGTGCTGTAGCAAGAGGGGTTTCAACTTCATTCAACTGAGTTCTAAACCTCCTCTTGGAAGTAAATGAGGAAATGACATGTCTAATTTGAAGATTTAAAAAAAATAGGATCTTGACACATTGAATTCACTGCAGAGCTCTTGAAAGGATTTCAGTGTAGTGGTTTTCTGATTAAATAGGTCTGAAAAGGTCCTGATTCCTAGAGTATGCCAAAGATTAAAGTTGGCATCCCTCAGGGCTTTTGGCAAGTCTGGGTTGCCTACTATAGGTGAGTGAGAACATACTTGGGAGGAAATGCCCAGGTATTTCTTACAGTCCCTCCACGCTAGTAGGGTGCTGTAAATCACAAAGGTTTTGGCTATGTTGCCCATTTCACTAAAGTTATTAATGAATATAATTGAGTTTAGGGGCAATGAACCACAGGATTGGGCTTCTATCTGAATCCACGTTGACTCTTGTCTGTTTGTGATCCATGTTAGCATGTTGTGGATTTGTGCAGACCAGTAGTACAATTGAAGGGAGGGAAGGGCAAGACCACCCTTAGATTCAGGTTTCGATAGAGTGGAGAACTTGATCCTAGGTTTTTTATTGCTCCATATAAATTTGGTGATGCTTTGGTTAGTTGTTTTGAAAAAGGAAACTGGGAGATAGCATGGGAGCATCTGAAATAAATAGTTCAGTCTAGGGAGGATGTTCATACGGATGACATTAATTCTTCCTACTAAGCTAATTGGGAGGGAGATGCAGGTTTGGAGATCGTTCTTGATTCGATCCAGGAGTGGAAGATCATTTTCCTTGAAAAGGCTATTCAGATCTGGTGTTATGAAGATCCCAAGGTATTGAAAACCCTGTGTCTTCCATTGGAATGGACATAGTGTCTTCATAGAGCTGGTGAGTGTAATATTGAGAGGGCAGACAGTGGATTTGTTAAAATGTATCTTATAACCTGAAAACTTGCCATACTGAGCAATTGTGTCTAAAATGGGAAGGAGGGATTTCTCAGGGTTGGATATGTAGAGCAAGACATCATCCACGTAGAGCGAAATCTTGTGCTGCAGGCCGCCTGCAGAAACACCCATAATACTTGGATTGCTCCTTATCAACTCTGCCAGAGGCTCCGCCCCCAACAAGTAGAGCAGGGGGGACAGCGAGCACCCTCGTCTTGTGCCCCATCCCAAAGGGAATCTGTCAGAGTTCAGTCCGTTTGTAGTCACCATGGCATTTGGATGAGAGTATAGAGATTTGATCCATTTAATAAAGTTTGGGCCCATATTGAACTTTTCTACTCCATCCTGTCGAACGCCTTCTCAGCATCCAGTGAAGCCAGCAGGACAGGGGTCTTCTGTGCGTTTACTTGATCAATAATATCAAAAAGACGGCGAATGTTATCAGAAGAGTATCTGTCTCTAATAAATCCAGTTTGGTCCGCTTTTATTATTTTGGGAAGAAGAGTGTTTAGTCTTTTGGTGAGCAATTTGGTAATTATTTTGTAGTCGAAATCCAACAAGCTTATGGGCGGGAAGGATGAGCAGGATAGAGGGTCCTTGTCTTTTTTGAGCAACACTGTAATGCGAGCTGTGTGCATTGAGTCTGGGAGAACTCAGTTTTTGCAAAAATCCTCCAGCATTGGCATGAAAATAGGGCTAAGCTGGGGCCAAAAAGCTTTATAGAACTCTCTGGGGAATCCATCTGGGCCTGGGGACTTATTAGGTGGCATGGAGGTAATTGCCTCCAGGACCTCCTCAGGAGTGAAGGGGGAGTTGAGATCTTCTTGGTCGGTCTCTGATAATTTAGGTAGCGAGAATCCCTCTAGGAAGGAATGGAGTTCTGCCTCCGTGTGTTTTCTCTCAGAGGTATATAGTTTGCAGTAAAAATCATGAAAAGTTAAATGTATCTTTTTTGGGTCATATGTGACCTCATCCTCTACTGTTCGGATAGCTATGATTGTACGCTCTGACTGCTCTTTTTTTAATTGGTAAGCAAGCAATCTACTAGGCCTATTGCTATACTCATGGTATTTCCGTTTAGTAAAGAAAACTTTTTTTTATCTCCCGAGTATAGTCCAAATTCAGTTTGGCTTTGGCTGCTTTAAGTTGACTCCAGGAGGTGCTGTCTGGGGATTGTTTATGTACTTTTTCACAGCGTTCCAGCTCCCTCTCAAGATCTAGCCTGTGTGCTTCCATTGCTTTTTTCTTAGAGGACGCATCTGCAATTAGATGACCTCTCAGTGGGGCTTTAGCAGCGTCGCACATTGTGGCCGGAGAAACAGGAGAATCTTTGTTGTCTTGTGTGTAGTTGTCTATCCATGTAGTTACCAATGTATGGAACGCTTCGTTTGATAACATGGAGGTGTTGAATTTCCAGCTCTTTGACCTCGGGATGTTTTTGCAGAGGTCAAAGCGGAGGTGGACAAAGGCGTGATCTGAAAGTGCTATGGGTCCGATTGTACACGTGGCTGAATTTATGAAACTCTTTGGGAAACTCTTTGGGATAATCTATACGGGAGTAGGTGTTATGGACATTAGAGTAGTATGTATAGTCCATAGATGAGCTATTAGTCTCTCTCCAGATATCTATCAGTCCCATCTCTTTAGTAAGAAAGTTCAACATCTTTGCAGATCTAGGACTTGTGGTGGGGATTTGAGATGATTTGTCTAGGGTTGGGTTGAGGGTACAATTAAAATCTCTGGCCACCACGCCAAAGGAAACACAATGCTCATTGAACAGGGTTATCATTTTGACATGAAAACAGGAGTATCTGTGTTAGGGGCGTATATGTTTAAGATAGTAATTGGTTGTCCATACAGTGACCCAGTTATCAAAATAAATCTCGCCTCGAATAGCTACATAGGCCCATTATCAGCAACCATCACTCCTGTGTTCCAATGGCACATTGTGTTAGCTAATCCAAGTTTATCATTTTAAAAGGCTAATTGATCATTAGAAAACCCTTTTGCAATTATGTTAGCACAGCTGAAGACTGTTGTTCTGATTAAAGAAGCAATAAAACTGGCCTTCTTTAGTCTAGTTCAGTATCTGGAGCATCATCATTTGTGGGTTTCGATTACAGGCTCAAAATGGCCAGAAACAAAGACCTTTCTTCTGAAATTCGTCAGTCTATTCTTGTTCTGAGAAAAAAAGGCTATTCCATGCGAGAAATGTCAAAGAAACTGAAGATCTCGTACAATGCTGTGTATTACTCCCTTCACAGAACAGCACAAACTGGCTCTAACCAGAATAGAAAGAGGAGTGGGAGGCCCTGGTGCACAACTGAGCAAGAGGACAAATACATTAGAGTGTCTAGTTTGAGAAACAGACGCCTCACACGTCTTCAACTAGCAGCTTCATTAAATAGTACCTGCAAAACACCAGTCTCAACATCAACAGTGAAGAGGCGACTCCGGGATGCTGGCCTTCTAGGCAGAGTTGGAAAGAAAAAGCCATATCTCAGACTGGCTAATAAAAAGAAAAGATTAAGATGGGAAAAATAACACAGATACTGGACAGATGAACTCTGCCTGGAAGGCCAGCATCCCTAACCTCACATTGTGGGCTGCCTCTTCACTGTTGATGTGATACTGTCTGAACTGTATCTGTGCAGAGAGCTAGTACAGTACAGCCACTTCATCTATCAATACTGGATGTTTGTGGAGATTGTAATTTCTACCCTTCAAATGAATGTCATAAGGATACCACTTCATCCCTGAACTAAGGATGACTCCAGTGGTGAAGTAGGTAACAGGAGCTGATGGTCTAGATGTACAGTATACAGTGGTTGTATTCCTCATGTTCCATGGTGTCAGCAGATCAGGAAGTTGAAATCACCTGAAAAGAACCCCTCTCATCTCACCCCATTCCTTCCATCACTGTCTTTAATTTATAACCTACCTTACACGCATCACCCACTAGCACTGTGCTCACCAACCATGTGTTGGAAACCTGATTCAACTAGATCCATCGAGCCTTTGATAAGCTGAATCAGGTATATTACAGCTGGCCCTACAAACTCACTGCAGACCCTGTTGCCCAACCCTGCACTAGTCCAGCGATTTAGCAGACGGGATCTCTGAAAATGACAGTAGCCATCACGCCATCTTCACTGCGGCACAAGCAGCTAATTTATAATACATTAAACTGCTGCTCTGACATACAGGCTTTAGAAGGGGGAAGACAGGACAGGGCTGGATAGGACAGAATAGAACAGAATAGGACAGTAGTTGAAGCTGAATGAATGGTGTTAGCTAGCTGCCGTATGTTTGTAGTCCCGTCACTACTCCTCTATAAGGCATGTCGGGTAAGTCCCATCCTTGGCCTGGTCACTGTGCAAAGCTCATTTGTCCTCATCTCTAAGCTTCCTGATAACAAAGCAGCCAATTAGAGATAAGCCCCAGCCCTTACAGCAATGCTGCAGTGCTCCTCTCTCTCTCTCTCTCTCTCTCTCTCTCTCTCTCTCTTTCTCTCTCGCTCGCTCTCATGCTCTCTCTCCCTCTCTCCCTTTCTCTGCTCTCTCTCTTTACTCTCTCTCTCTTTACTCTCTCCCTCCCTCTCTCTCTCTGCTCTCTCTCTTCCCACTCTCTCCCTCTGTCGTCTCTGCCTCTCTCTCTCTGCCCCTCTCTCTCATACTCCCTCTGCCTCTGTCTGCTATCTCTCCCTTTACGTTCTCTCTGCTCTCCCCTCTCTCTCTCTTTCTCTCTCTGGTTCTCTCTCGCTCTCTTTCTTTCTCTTTCCCCCTCTCTCTCTCTCTCTCCTCTCTTTCTCTCCTCTCTTTCTTTATGCGGTGCAGTGGAGCCTTCATTGCTTTGGTATGGCTTAGAGGTCAAGTATCCTTGATGTCCGTAGAGTATTGAGTCAAGATGGATGCTCAGAAGCTGTGCAGTGATGCAGTGAAGTGTAGGTGCAATGGAAACAGAGGACATATTGGCTCTAAAAGATTTAAGCCTGCGGGTGGGTGTCACACATTGCTGTGTTAGGGGCTGAAGAATGGGGTATTCTCTGATACGGCAGTTTGAGAGGATTCCAGATTTGTATTTTGATTTTATTTGTACCTTGATTTAACTAGGCAAAATACTAGTAGGTCAGTACAGTCTCTCCCTTAGCTTTTAGTCAAAGGCCCCTAACCTCACATTGTGGGCTGCAAATATTCAATATTCAACTGAAACCAATGGAGAGCAAGAGTTTAATGTGCATGGCATCAGACAAGCCACCAATCAACAGCAGTGATATGAGTGTTGATGCTTTAGATTGAATGCTGTTGTGGTGATGGTTCAAATAGAGAACACTGATCTTTGGGGCATTACTTAGAGCAGCCTCTACTGCCCATGTAGGTCAGTTTCACCCTCCAGTATGTTTCTTGCAGAGTTACCAGGTAAGTGAATAGAAGTGAGTGAAACTCAGGTCATTTTGGCTCTAGCCAGCTGTTTCTCTGTTTCAGGAGTAGCCAGTACAGCTGTAGAGTAGTTGCTCCCTAGACACTGGTTTTCCCACCTAATGGTTATGGTTAACATTGGGAGAGAGGGTTAACTGATCCTAGATCTGTACCAATGGGGAACTACTTCCTGGTTTAGAGCCAAAATGGCGTCTGTCAGGGGGTTTAGCTGACACCCTCCTCTGTGCCCCCATCTCTTTCTTTACAGACGACAACCATGGAAATAAAAGAACAATGAGAAAGAGACAAGCTCACCCCACATCTGTCCTTCTCTCCCTCCTCCGTCTGTGTCTCATCATTCCATCACTCCAACTCTCTCACAATCCATCCATCAGCCAGCACCAGTCGTGTGCTGTCATCACCGTGCGTCCGTCCGTCCATCTGTCTGTCTGCAGTAGAGCCACAAGACCCCAGCGGGTAGCTATCTGTCTGCCTGTCTGCCTGTATGGATGGCTCTCTGTGTTGGGGTGTGTGTGGGGGGTGAGTTAGTGTGTTCATTCAGTTACTGCATGCTCTTATTCAGAAAGGACCACAGTGAAATGACCATTTTTAAGTGAATATTGGTAGCTGTGGTTCACTCTAAATAAAACCTTCTTATTAGAACTATATATACATATACGCTGGTACCCTTTCTACATTAAATTAGTGTTTTTCTACCCAGCACCTGATGACAAATAATGTATGTATGTGAGTGTGATATTAATGAGATACTGCATGACCTTAACGACAGACCCAGGACCAATTTTGGTAGTTTTGTTTTCCTAATGGTTATGGTGAGGGCTGGGGCAAGGACATCTGATCTAGAATCAGTTCCTAAGGGCAGAGAGTGTGGATGTTTTGTGTTGGGGATGCGTACTGTTCTGTCCTCAGACCTACCTGGGAAGGGTGAACAATGACAGGACAGAACCTGAGGCACAACCAGTCTGCAGTTTCTCTCTCTCATGCCTTTTTCTCTTCCTCTTTCTCTCTTGCTCTCTTTTTATATGCTAATATAAACTGCTGTTTCTTTTTCTGATGAATCTCTGTGGAGTGGAGCTGATGCATGTGCTGATGTATAAAGTGTGTGCACGTGTGCACGTGTGTGTGTATGTGTGTGTGTGTGAGATAGAGAGTGTGTGTATTCTGTTCTAACCCCGCCACCCCACACCTCCCTCTCTCTCTCTCCCTCTCTCTCTCTCTCTCTCTCTCTCTCTCTCTCTCTCTCTCTCTCTCTCTCTCTCTCTCTCTCCCTCTCTCTCTCTCTCTCTCTCTCTCTCTCTCTCTCAGGGGTGAAGAGGGGAGTGTGCTCTCAGATCAACCACTTCCCTGAGGATGCTGACTTTGACCATGATGGGCCTGAGTATGTTCTACGTAAGTCAACATCTGATGAACCTGAAGTGGAGGTGCAGGCTTTTGTTCCAGCCCAGCTCTAATATACCTGATTCAAATGAAATCAAATTTTATTAGTCACATGCGCCAAATACAACAGGTGTAGTAGACCTTACATTGAAATGCTTACTTACAAGCCCTTATAAACCAACAATGCTGTTGGTTTATAAAAAAAAAAGAGTTAAGAAAATATTTACTAAATAAACTAAAGTAAATAATAAACTAAAGTAACACAATAACTTAACAATAACGAGGCTATATACCGGGGGTACCGGTACCGAGTCAGTGTGCGGGGGTACAGGTTAGAGGTGATTTTGTACATGGAGGTAGGAGTGAAGTGACTATGCATAGATAATAAACAGCAAGTAGCAGCAGTGTACAAAACAAATGGGGGGGGGGTCAATGTAATAGTCCGGTGGCCATTTGATTAATTGTTCAGCAGTCTGATGGCTTGGGGTTAGAAGCTGATAAGGAGCCTTTTGGACATAGACTTGGCGCTGCGGTACCGCTTGCCGTGCGGTAGCAAGAAAACAGTCTATGACTTGAGTGGCTGGAGTCTTTGACAATTTTTTGTGGTCTAAAAAGAAAAACATTTGAACAGGTGTGTTGGGCAGGGCTGGAACACAACCCTGCACACACTGTTGCCACCCCCAGGACGGGAGTTCCCCATAACTGATACACAGCCTAACTCATCCACAACTGTAAACCACTTTTTACAGAAGCCTTAGACCACATAGAGTAGTTAGATCTCACTCCTGAAGACCGGGAGAAAATAAGCTGTGTTTGAATAAAACATGTTAGTGTTTGTATGAAGTCGAGGGATAATGTGCTGCCCTAGTTCACGGGTGTTCCTCCAGGCCACACCTGTGTGGGTGTTCCGTGCCGCACTATGTGTGTCCGCCCCACAATGCAGCAGGAGAAGACTGTGTACTGTTTACTATGTAGCCTCGGCATTTGGCTGGCATTTACTTTGGCATTTCTGTCCTCTGGCCTATGTCCTAGATGGGAAAGGAGTGGTGAAGTGTGTGTGTGTGTCTGTCCTGGGGGGTATCAGAGTTGATGCCTCTTGGGAAAGAGCTGATACAATTAAACACTCACTAGCTTGGCCACATGGTAATTCATTTGCTCACAGCAGAATACAGCTGTTTATTTCTCATCCTCTCCCTCTGATTCTATCTGCTACTTTGACCTTTTCTCTTTCCCCTCCCTCTCTTTTTATCACCAACTTCCTCTCTCTCTTATTCTCTCTCTCTTCTTCTCTCTACTTCTCTCTCACTTGTTCTCTCTCACTTCCCCTCCCTCTCTCTTTATCACCAACTTCCTCTCTCTCTTATTCTCTCTCTCTCTTCTTCTCTCTCACTTGTTCTCTCTCACTTCCCCTCCCTCTCTTTTTATCACCAACTTCCTCTCTCTTATTCTCTCTTCTTCTCTCTACTTCTCTCTCACTTGTTCTCTCTCACTTCCCCTCCCTCTCTCTTTATCACCAACTTCCTCTCTCTCTTATTCTCTCTCTCTCTTCTTCTCTCTACTTCTCTCTCACTTGTTCTCTCTCGCTTCCCCTCCCTCTCTCTTTATCACCCACTTCCGCTTTCTCTCTTCTTCTCTCTCACTTGTTCTCTCTCACTTCCCCTCGCTCTCCCCGTCACTGTCCCGTCTCTCTCCTGTCCCTCTCTCTCTGTAGGTATGGTCAGGGCTTCCAACATCTTCCCTATCCTCAGTGCTATCCTGCTGTTGATGGGAGGGGTGTGTATCGGTCTCAGTCGCTTCTATAAGCACAAGAGGAACATCGTCCTGGGAGCAGGCATTCTCTTTGTGGCTGCAGGTGCACTAACTAACTCCTGTCAGACCTGTCTGTGTGTCTGTGTGTGTGTCTGTGATTATTTCTGTGTCTTTATGTGTCTGTCTAAGTCTCTTAGTATGTATACATGTGTTTATGTTCTTTTGATGTAAAGTCATGTCTTTCCTCCTGCTCTCCTGCTCTGGATAACATGACAGAGAGAGAGAGAGAGAGTGTGCGTGTATGTGTGTTTGTGTGTGTGTATATATCCTCATCTGTGTGTGTGTGTGTGCGGGTGTGTGTGAATCTGTGTATATTTATCCTCATCTATGTGTGTGTGTGTGTGTGTGTGTGCGTGCGTGCGTGCGTGTGCGTGCGTGTGTGTGCGTGTGTGTGTGTGTGTTTGTATATCCTCATTTGTCCCCTGTCTCCCCCAGGTCTGAGCAACATCATCGGTGTGATCGTGTACATCTCTGCAGCGCTGGGAGACATCTCCCCTAAGAAGGACGAAGACAAGAAGTGGCAGTACAGCTACGGCTGGTCCTTCTACTTCGGAGGCCTGTCCTTCATCATGGCTGAGATGGTGGGCGTTCTGGCCGTCAACATCTACATCGAAAAGAACAAGGAGCTTCGCTGCCGCTCGCGCACTGACATCTTCAAGGGGACCACGCACGCCATGCTCCGCCTACCCAGCTACCGCTTCCGCCGTCGCTCCCGCTCCTCATCCCGCTCTACTGACCCCTCACGCTCCCGAGACCCCTCGCCGGTGGGGGGAGGCGGGGGGAAGAACTTTGGCCTGCCCCCCTCGGCCATGCTCTCCCAGGGGCCCATGTCTGTGGCCACGCTGCCCAACCCTCACTCTCGCTCCCACACCACCCTGGCGGGGGGTGACATCTCCCTCTACACTCTGTCCCGCGACCCCAAGCTGGCTGGCCTGCCCCCCATGTACGGCACCGTGGACCGCGCCACCCTCTACCAGCTCCACAACTGCTTCCCCAAGGACGGGGGAGGAGGGGGAGGAGGGGGTGTGATGATGAGCGGCACGCTGCCCTCTCTGAAGTCCCACAACCCCTCGCTATCCCAGAATTCCTCCAACTCCAACGCACCCATGGGCAACTCGGTGGGCTCGGGGCCCCCACCCTTCTCCTCGTCCACGGTGGAGAGAGAACGAGGGATGGGAACACTGGACAGGCTAAAGGGAGATAGAGAGAGCAACTCCAATACGCTCAACAGGAAGACAACACCCGTGTAGAGAGGAGGGGAGGGGGAGAGAGGGAGGGAGGGTACACAGGGAAGGAAGAGAGAGAGATATATAGAGAGGGGGATTGGGATGAAGAAGTATTAAAGGGTATTGAGATAAAGGAATGGAGAGGAGAGAGAGAGAAAATCTTTTTCACTGTTATTAGTCTACAGTATCTCACTGAGAAACAAAAGAAAACAAGTAATAACAGAACGTGATAATTACAACAATAATGAACTTTAACAACAAAACTATTTTACTATTTTAACGCACTAGAAATGATTTATTTTGTTAATGTTCCAACGCGATTAATCTTGGGCTACTATTTTAAACAATCCACTTTCTTTAGTGCAATACTAACGCTGATTTAACAAGATCATATTTGACGTCAATTGTTGTTGTGATTATTATTAGCGTTATTACGAGCTAGCTCTGTTCACAATGCTATCGTTTTAGAATGATGATATGATTTGTATCATTTTCACTCTGATTTTGGATCCTGACGACGTTTACTGTGAATTTCTTAAACACAGACACGCTGGTATGATCAGTGGGCTGTGTAACTGTGTCATTGGTGTCAAGCATGAGTGTATACAACGTATGAGAAGATGAGTGTGTATTATGATTTATATGATTTAATTATTATCTAATAATAATAATATATCATGTATTATTATTACTATTATTACAACTTGTTCTTTGGTGGAGTTCAGTTAATTTATCTATTTTGATTTTCTACCCCTTGGTTCTAACACACAGTTAAGTTGTGTGAATACTGTACATTGTCTTCCAATATTGTAACTGAAGGCTACAATAAGTGAGTGACTGAGGCAACTGAGCAACTTCAGTGTTATTCTGAGTCTGTTTTCTATGGGCCTATGTTAGTCTGAGTTCCATTCCAATCAATGTTAGCAGTAGTCGTAGCTGTAGTCATGTTGAACATGTTTGTTTTCTGGGCATTAACAGAAACCTCTGTCTTGAAGAGAGAAGAAGAGAAACTGATATATTTGTACAGAGAAAACAGGTGAAGCTTGTCACCTGGAGAGAAGAAGAGAAACATTTATTCATTATTTTCTACAAGCGAGAGACCCAAAATTATTCTCTAGAACAGACACAACAGATGCTATCCATCCATTATTAAACTGAAATTGACAATGAAAAATGTCAATTAAATAAATGTGGGGACGGAGGTGGGGGGTTAAAATACACTATAGAGAAAACTTTTGAAATGAAACATGTACATTGTAATTAACGCATACCTATATTTGCAAATTCTATAGATACTTTCTTTAGGACCTCTGGTATGAAAACAGGGTGTGTATTTTGGGAAGGGGAGGGGAGGGTGATGTGTTTTTGATCCTCTGTATGGGTACAGGCTACCCCCCAGTTCTCATGGGGTGCGATGCCTCTCCCCACCCTGCCCTGCCCCGCCCCACCCTAGCTTGGCCCCACCCTGCCCTGCCCGTTTTGGGCATGTCTTCTCCTCTGTCACATGACCCATGACAGAATCACTATGGAGACGAACATCCAAACCCCACCCCCAAAGAAAAAACTCTCACTGTGCTTCCCACGTGACCCTTGAACCTTGAACTTTGACCCCTTCTGTTTATGTTGATGAGAATGTATACATGTGTAAACACTCTCTTGCACCTCATTTATTGTCTGGAGTGATGGCAGAACTGGGATGGACACTATTGGACACCCCGCTACAGTACAGACTGGGGAAAGGAAATGAAACCACCATTCTTTTTGATTTTAGTTTCTTCATTTTATTTCATTTGAGAGAAAAAATAATAATGTGACAAAACTGCACACAGATAGCATTTATGTGGGCAATATGAATACTATGTAGTTGAGAATAGATATATCTAGACAAAATGATTATGGTTTATCTAAATGTGTGATAAACTCAAACACTGTATTGCACGAAGTTTATAAAAAAAACAATAACAGACCGATTTACAGACTGATGATTTTTTTCTTTAAAGGAATGAGAGTATGAGATGATCAAGGGATGGAGAGAGAGAGAGATGGAGGGAATGACAGAGAGAGAAAAAATAGAAAAGTGAGAGTTGGTGGGAATGACAGACAGAGAGAGAGAGACTTGACACAACTTTAGACCTAAGGTATGAAAATATTTATTTGCACTATCCTGTTAATGAATATGACCACAATATTTTATTTATTTACTTTATTTAACCAGGAATTTTTATTATTATTATTATTTATTTAACATTTATTTAACTAGGCAAGTCAGTTAAGAACAAATTCTTATTTACAATGGCAGCCTACACCAGCCAAACCCGGACGACACTGGGCCAATTGTGCGCCGCCCTATGGGACTCCCAATCACGGCCGGGTGTGATCCAGCCTGGAAAGAGGTGGTGATACTACATTTGTCGGCCAAAATCTAAAAAATATCACACTCTGAGGTGTACACCTGGTACAAGCCAGCACTGCTTCTATTGCTCTAGTCAAAGAGGCTGTGCAGAACCATTAAACAGCTATATATACTTTCTGAACACCGTGTAATGTGTCAGCACTGGTTTCAGTTTCTGCTCACTGGAGGGCTTGAGTGTGTGTGTGTTGGTGGTCTCTGTACCCCCCTTGGACAATTAGGGTAGAGGGTCTCCAAAAGAAATGGAACCGACATGGAAGGAGGTTCTAGGACCCTTCTGACCTAGTACACCACCTCTGGGCCAATGGGGTGAGGGCAACAGAGGTGGGGGGCTTGGGAAGAGGTGCTCCCCTAGAGACAGGAGAGAAAGTGGGGTTGGGAGAGGTGGGGGTGCAGGTGCACGTGGGGGTAAGAGTGAGGGTAGGGTGGGGGTGAGGTACATAGTTCACATTCATGGATAAGGTTTCTCAACCGCTGCAGTGCAACTGGGATGAGAAATGTACTAATTTTAGAGAGAGAGAGAGAGAGAGGGAGAGAGAGATTTGGTCAGGGTTGGTACATCTGTTGGTAAGGGTTAAAAAATGGGTTGCATTTAAGTTAGAAGGGAGAAAAGGACTCGTAGACAAGACAAAGTAGGAGAGCGTTTCTTATGTCAAATCTATTTATTTCAAAAGCAAACCCAGTGAGACATACTTATGATCATAGGACCATTTAGGCACAATGTGCATTTCCCCAAACAAACATGTAGGTAGAGAAAGACAAGGTGGGCTTTATTATGACAAATAAAACACGTGATGAAAAAAGGGTTTGAATAAGCTAAAAACTAAATACACCCTCCAAGCTTGAACAAAAGGCTACAGTGTGCAGGTATAAATAAAATATAAACACATATATTTTATATACAGAGCTGTGCTTGTAAAGTGAGTCTATACAATACACTGTCAAATATACATCTTTATCTTCCATACATACATTGAGTCATTCACACATTCTTATGTAAAAACACCAT
Organism: Salmo trutta; assembly: GCF_901001165.1. NCBI lineage: Eukaryota > Metazoa > Chordata > Actinopteri > Salmoniformes > Salmonidae > Salmo > Salmo trutta. The sequence goes on along the minus strand of NC_042959.1, from coordinate 73,263,644 downwards.
TCATTCATGTGGACAAGGTGTAGATAATAAATAGATAATATATTATTTCTAGGTATTAAGTGTAAGACGTCATAATCATTCATAATAGATTAATAGTGATAACCTGCAAGGCGTTTCATGTAGCAGGGATGGCTGTGCCACTTCCTGGAAACAATAAAGTATCTCCTCCCTTAGCAACGGTAGTAACCTACATGTTACCAACTCAACTCCTGGTTGGCATCAGTGTCTACTGGTTGTAGTTGTTCTAATCAGTGTCTGATTTATACCTGACAACTAAAGCCAGCAGACAGTGCATCCCTCGAGGACTGGAGTTTGATTGCGATCCTGATATTAAACTACATTTTCTCCCACAGCTTTTGGGCCTCTTTTGGGCCTCCCATGTGCTAGGTAGTGCTGCTGTTGCGTTGAGGCAGACATTTCTCCCATGGGCTGTAGGGGAGGGAGAGGATCAGGAAAAGGATCCCCCCCACGATGAGGATGGCCCCAGCGAAGCCCACACAGGCCACGGACCAGGAGAGCTCGTGGTGGAGCGGTATGGAGTGGTCAGATGACAACAGGGCCAGCACTGACTGGTGAAACACCAGTATAGACAGCAGGACCAGTAGACCTGAGGGAGGGAGGGAGGGAGGGAGGGAGGGAGGGAGGGAGGGAGGGAGGGAGGGAGGGAGGGAGGGAGGGAGGGAGGGAGGGAGGGAGGGAGGGAGGGAGGGGGAATGGATGTGGAGGGAGACGGGGGAGAGGGAGTAGGATGGTGAGACGGAGAGGAGGTGTGAGGGGAGAGAGAGTGAGAGAGAGAGAGAGAGAGCTATACAAGTTCATGGAAAGTGGTGTTGACGGAAAAACATACAACATGATAAAATCCATGTACACAAACAACAAATGTGCAGTTAAAATTGGCAAAAAACACATTTCTTTCCACAGGGCTGGGGGGTGAGACAGGGATGCAGCTTAAGCCCGACCCTCTTCAACATATACATCAACGAATTGACGAGAAGAGTCTGCAGCACCCGGCCTCACCCTACTAGAATCTGAAGTCAAATGTCTACTGTTTGCTGATGATCTGGTGCTTCTGTCCCCAACCAAATCATGAGAAAACAAAAAGATAATTACTTGACACATTGGAAAGAATTTACAAAAAAACTGAGCTAACTTGAATGCTATTTGGCACAAAACAGAGAGTACACAGTGGCAGAATACCTGACCACTGTGACTGACCCAAAATTAAGGAAATCTTTGACTATGTACAGACTCAGTGAGCATAGCCTTGCAATTGAGAAAGGGCGCCGTAGGCAGACCTAGCTCTGAAGAGAAGACAGACTATGTGCACACTGCCTACAAAATGAGGTGGAAACTAAGCTGCACTTCCTGACCTGCCAAATGTATGACAATTTTAGAGACACATGTTTCCCTCAGATTACACAGACCCACAAAGAATTTGAAAAACAAATCCAAATCCAACTCACATATCTATTGCGTGAAATACCACAGTGAGCAATCACAGCAGCAAGATTTGTGAACTGTTGCCACAAGAAAAGGGCAACCAGTGAAGAACAAACACTATTGTAAATACAACTTATATTTATGTGTATTCATTTTCCATGTTGTACTTTTCACATAATTACAATACTGTACAGTCGTGGCCAAAAGTTTTGAGAATGACACAAATATACATTTTCACAAAGTCTACTGCTGGCAATTTGATGGCAATTTGCATATACTCCAGAATGTTATGAAGAGTGATCAGATGAATTGCAATTAATTGCAAAGTCCCTCTTTGCCATGCAAATGAACTGAATCCCCAAAAAACATTTCCACTGCATTTCAGCCCTGCCACAAAAGGACCAGTTGACATCATGTCAGTGATTCTCAGACTGATATTCTGCGAAAGGTACAGGGATTGGACTGCTGAGGACTGGGGTAAAGTCATTTTCTCTGATGAATCCCCTTTCTGATTGTTTGGGGCACCTGGAAAAAAGCTTGTCCAGAGAAGACAAGGTGAGCGCTACCATTTGTCCTGTGTCATGCCAACAGTAAAGCATCATGAGACCATTCATGTGTGGGGTTGCTTCTCAGCCAAGGGAGTGGGCTCACTCACAATTTTGCCTAAGAACACAGCCATGAATAAAGAATGGTACCAACACATCCTCCGAGAGCAACTTCTCCCAACCATCCAGGAACAATTGGGGACAAACAATGCATTTTCCAGCATGATGGAGCACCTTGCCATAAGGCAAAAGTGATAACTAAGTGGCTCGGGGAACAAAACATCGATATTTTGGGTCCATGGCCAGGAAACTCCCCAGACCTTAATCCCATTGAGAACTTGTGGTCAAACCTCAAGAGGCGGGTGGACAAACAAAAACCAACAAATTCTGACAAACTCCAAGCATTGATTATGCAAGAATGGGCTGCCATCAGTCAGGATGTGGCCCAGAAGTTAATTGACAGCATGCCAGGGCGGATTGCAGAGGTCTTGAAAAAGAAGGGTCAACACTGCAAATATTGACTCTTTGCATCAACTTCATGTAATTGTCAATAAAAGCCTTTGACACTTAAGAAATGCTTGTAATTATACTTCAGTATTCCATAGTAACATCTGACAATAATATCTAAAGACACTGAGGCAGCAGACTTTGTGAAAATTAATATTTGTGTCATTCTCAAAACATTTGGCCACGACTGTATATAGACATAATATGACATTTGAAATGTCTTTATTCTGTTGGAACTTTTGCGAGTGTAATGTTTACTGTACATTTTTTATTGTTTATTTCCCTACAAGGAGGTCTAAGTCTACACCCAGAATAGTGGCTGCTCTCTTTGTAGTCTACTTCCCCTTACCTGATAGGGTGAAGCAGAAGGAGGCGGGCTTGAGGAAGAAGGGCACTCCTTTACTGAGGGACATGGTGATACAGATAGCCCCCATCACCATCATAGACAGAGCTATCATTGCTAGGATAGCAGCCGCTATGTTCAGGTCTGGGAGAGAGAGGGGAGGAGGAAGAGAGAGGGGCGGAGACAGAATGAGAGGAGGAGGAGAGAGGGATGGAGAGGAAGTGAATAGAGGGAGAAGTGGTTAGAGAAAGTGTGAAGAGGTGTTGGAGAGGTAGACAGGGGAGAATGAGGGAGGGCAGAGTTACACCTCAGTGAGTATTGTGCATCTGAGAATGACATCACAGGGGATAAATACAGCACTGTGAGAAAGAGAGAGAGGGGTAGAGGTAGAGAAAGAGAGGGTGAGAGGAAGAGAAGGAGGAGGAGGAGGCGGAGGCGAGACTTAAGATGCTGACTTACTCTTGTGGGTCGTCTTCTTAAATATGACAGCGTTGTCTCCATTGGTGAAGAATTTAAAGTAAGTGCAGTTAGATTCTGAGAAGAGAAACAGAGAGGGAACATCACACACACACAGTATATTGCTGGTCCCTGTGCATCCATCCCCTCTGTCCTCCTAGGCATGAAGACCTATTTTATCTGCTGTGTAGCAGGAGCACCATGAAAAACACTGCTCACTGCTCTACACAGTCCCACATCCACAGCACATCCACAGCACATCCACAGCATATCCACAGCACATCCACAGCACATCCACAGCACATCCACAGCACATCCACAGCATATCCACAGCACATCCACAGCACATCCACAGCACATCCACAGCACATCCACAGCATATCCACAGCACATCCACAGCACATCCACAGCATATCCACAGCACATATGGTGCCATGAGAGACAAGAGAGAGAGGGGGGATGGAAGAGAGGGAGAAGGAAAGATAGAAAGAGTGGGCAGGTGGAGGGGAAGGAGAGAAAGCAAGACATTTGTAGGGAGGAAGAGAAGAGAAGGAGAGAGCGAGAGAGCGCAGATAGCATGAGAAAGAGGGGGAAGGAGAGATAGGGAGTGATAGAGTGGGCAGATGGAGGGAGGGGTGAGAACAAAGAGAAAGAGGGAGACAGATGGAGAGGGAGGTGAACAAGATGAAAGAAGGAAAAGAGAGAGGATCACAGGGGCTTGGTTAATACTGCATTAGATAGACACTTCTTCTCTCTCTGTATTTATATATATTCTCTCGTCCTCTGCTGCTCTTCCTCTCTCTCTCTCTGTATTTATATATATTCTCTCGTCCTCTGCTGCTCTTCCTCTCTCTCTCTCTGTCTTTATATATATTCTCTCATCCTCTGCTGCTCTTCCTCTCTCTCTCTGTATTTATATATATTCTCTCGTCCTCTGCTGCTCTTCCTCTCTCTCTCTCTGTCTTTATATATATTCTCTCATCCTCTGCTGCTCTTCCTCTCTCTCTCTGTATTTATATATATTCTCTCATCCTCTGCTGCTCTTCCTCTCTCTCTCTCTGTCTTTATATATATTCTCTCGTCCTCTGCTGCTCTTCCTCTCTCTCTCTGTATTTATATATATTCTCTCATCCTCTGCTGCTCTTCCTCTCTCTCACTCTGTATTTATATATATTCTCTCATCCTCTGCTGCTCTTCCTCTCTCTCACTCTGTATTTATATATATTCTCTCGTCCTCTGCTGCTCTTCCTCTCTCTCACTCTGTATTTATATATATTCTCTCGTCCTCTGCTGCTCTTCCTCTCTCTCTCTCTGTATTTATATATATTCTCTCATCCTCTGCTGCTCTTCCTCTCTCTCTCTCTGTATTTATATATATTATCTCATCCTCTGCTGCTCTTCCTCTCTCACTCTGTATTTATATATATTCTCTCGTCCTCTGCTGCTCTTCCTCTCTCTCTCTGTATTTATATATATTCTCTCATCCTCTGCTGCTCTTCCTCTCTCTCACTCTGTATTTATATATATTCTCTCGTCCTCTGCTGCTCTTCCTCTCTCTCTCTCTGTCTTTATATATATTCTCTCATCCTCTGCTGCTCTTCCTCTCTCTCTCTGTATTTATATATATTCTCTCGTCCTCTGCTGCTCTTCCTCTCTCTCTCTGTATTTATATATATTCTCTCGTCCTCTGCTGCTCTTCCTCTCTCTCTCTGTATTTATATATATTCTCTCATCCTCTGCTGCTCTTCCTCTCTCTCTCTCTGTATTTATATATATTCTCTCGTCCTCTGCTGCTCTTCCTCTCTCTCTCTGTCTTTATATATATTCTCTCATCCTCTGCTGCTCTTCCTCTCTCTCTCTGTATTTATATATATTCTCTCATCCTCTGCTGCTCTTCCTCTCTCTCTCTCTGTATTTATATATATTCTCTCATCCTCTGCTGCTCTTCCTCTCTCTCTCTCTGTATGTATATATATTATCTCATCCTCTGCTGCTCTTCCTCTCTCACTCTGTATTTATATATATTCTCTCGTCCTCTGCTGCTCTTCCTCTCTCTCTCTCTGTCTTTATATATATTCTCTCATCCTCTGCTGCTCTTCCTCTCTCTCTCTGTATTTATATATATTCTCTCATCCTCTGCTGCTCTTCCTCTCTCTCTCTCTGTCTTTATACATATTCTCTCATCCTCTGCTGCTCTTCCTCTCTCTCACTCTGTATTTATATATATTCTCTCATCCTCTGCTGCTCTTCCTCTCTCTCTCTCTGTATTTATATATATTCTCTCATCCTCTGCTGCTCTTCCTCTCTCTCTCTGTATTTATATATATTCTCTCATCCTCTGCTGCTCTTCCTCTCTCTCACTCTGTATTTATATATATTCTCTCGTCCTCTGCTGCTCTTCCTCTCTCTCTCTCTGTATTTATATATATTCTCTCATCCTCTGCTGCTCTTCCTCTCTCTCTCTCTGTCTTTATATATATTCTCTCATCCTCTGCTGCTCTTCCTCTCTCTCTCTGTCTTTATATATATTCTCTCATCCTCTGCTGCTCTTCCTCTCTCTCTCTCTGTATTTATATATATTCTCTCGTCCTCTGCTGCTCTTCCTCTCTCTCTCTCTGTATTTATATATATTCTCTCGTCCTCTGCTGCTCTTCCTCTCTCACTCTGTATTTATATATATTCTCTCGTCCTCTGCTGCTCTTCCTCTCTCTCACTCTGTATTTATATATATTCTCTCATCCTCTGCTGCTCTTCCTCTCTCTCACTCTGTATTTATATATATTCTCTCATCCTCTGCTGCTCTTCCTCTCTCTCACTCTGTATTTATATATATTCTCTCATCCTCTGCTGCTCTTCCTCTCTCTCACTCTGTATTTATATATATTCTCTCATCCTCTGCTGCTCTTCCTCTCTCTCTCTCTGTCTTTATATATATTCTCTCATCCTCTGCTGCTCTTCCTCTCTCTCACTCTGTATTTATATATATTCTCTCATCCTCTGCTGCTCTTCCTCTCTCTCTCTCTGTCTTTATATATATTCTCTCATCCTCTGCTGCTCTTCCTCTCTCTCTCTCTGTCTTTATATATATTCTCTCGTCCTCTGCTGCTCTTCCTCTCTCTCTCTGTCTTTATATACACTGCTCAAAAAAATAAAGGGAACACTTAAACAACACAATGTAACTCCAAGTCAATCACACTTCTGTGAAATCAAACTGTCCACTTAGGAAGCAACACTGATTGACAATAAATTTCACATGCTGTTGTGCAAATGGAATAGACAACAGGTGGAAATTATAGGCAATTAGCAAGACACCCCCAATAAAGGAGTGGTTCTGCAGGTGGGGACCACAGACCACTTCTCAGTTCCTATGCTTCCTGGCTGATGTTTTGGTCACTTTTGAATGCTGGCGGTGCTTTCACTCTAGTGGTAGCATGAGACGGAGTCTACAACCCACACAAGTGGCTCAGGTAGTGCAGCTCATCCAGGATGGCACATCAATGCGACCAGTGGCAAGAAGGTTTGCTGGGTCTGTCAGCGTAGTGTCCAGAGCATGGAGGCGCTACCAGGAGACAGGCCAGCACATCAGGAGACGTGGAGGAGGCCGTAGGAGGGCAACAACCCAGCAGCAGGACCGCTACCTCCGCCTTTGTGCCAGGAGGAGCAAGAGAAGCACTGCCAGAGCCCTGCAAAATGACCTCCAGCAGGCCACAAATGTGCATGTGTCTGCTCAAACGGTCAGAAACAGACTCCATGAGGGTGGTATGAGGGCCCGACGTCCACAGGTGGGGGTTGTGCTGACAGCCCAACACCGTGCAGGACGTTTGGCATTTGCCAGAGAACACCAAGATTGGCAAATTCGCCACTGGTGCCCTGTGCTCTTCACAGATGAAAGCAGGTTCACAATGAGCACGTGACAGACGTGACAGAGTCTGGAGACGCCGTGGAGAACGTTCTGCTGCCTGCAACATCCTCCAGCATGACCGGTTTGGCGGTGGGTCAGTCATGGTGTGGGGTGGCATTTCTTTGGGGGGCCGCACAGCCCTCCATGTGCTCGCCAGAGGTAGCCTGACTGCCATTAGGTACTGAGGTGAGATCCTCAGACCCCTTGTGAGACCATATGCTGGTGCGGTTGGCCCTGGGTTCCTCCTAATGCAAGACAATGCAAGACCTCATGTGGCAGGAGTGTGTCAGCAGTTCCTGCAAGAGGAAGGCATTGATGCTATGGACTGGCCCGCCCGTTCCCCAGACCTGAATCCAATTGAGCACATCTGGGACGTCATGTCTCGCTCCATCCACTAACGCCACGTTGCACCACAGACTGTCCAGGAGTTGGCGGATGCTTTAGTCCAGGTCTGGGAGGAGATCCCTCAGGAGACCATCCGCCACCTCATCAGGAGCATGCCCAGGCATTTTAGGGAGGTCATACAGGCACGTGGAGGCCACACACACTACTGAGCCTCATTTTAACTTGTTTTAAGGACATTGCATCAAAGTTGGATCAGCCTGTAGTGTGGTTTTCCACTTTAATTTTGAGTGTGACTCCAAATCCAGACCTCCATGGGTTGATAAATTGGATTTCCATTGATTATTTTTGTGTGATTTTGTTGTCAGCACATTCAACTATGTAAAGAAAAAAGTATTTAATAAGATTATTTCTTTCATTCAGATCTAGGATGTGTTGTTTAAGTGTTCCCTTTATTTTTTTGAGCAGTATATATTATCCCGTCCTCTGCTGCTCTTCCTCTCTCTCTCTGTCTTTATATATATTATCTCGTCCTCAACCCCTAACCCTAAACCTAACCCTAAACCTAACCCTAAACCTAACCCTAAACCTTAGCCTAAAATAACGTTTTTCCTGGTTTGACTTCTGGTCACCACAAGTATAGTAAAACCAAACTAAACACACAAGTACAAACACATACAGCAGACTCTCCTATCAACCTTAATGCTATTCTGTCTGCAACACTGGTGCATTACAGGAAACCTGTATATTATGACCACAGATTTATAGTGAGATCTACCTCTCAAGCTCTCCACCTGTCTACCTGTCCACCTGTCTACCTCTGAGTGGCTGAGTCAGTTAGTCAGAGGTTATGGTAACGTACAGTAGCAGTGAGTGATGTATGATGTATTAGTTGGTCTGGCACTGACAGACAGTGACAGAGAATGACTGTGATGTTGTTTCCCAGGGACAGGCGCCAGGGGCATGTAAACATGAATGTGAAATAGAGAAGCACAGACGGAGAAACAGTTGTTTTTCTCCAAACGTGAGAAGTCCACACACACACAGCAGAGCCTGTCTGTCAGGCGCTCTGGGCCAATAGTGTTTTGACGCAAGGAGACGAGGAAGTGTCAGAATAGATACGGACTCTACTCCAACACACAGACCGTCATCGTAAACACAGATGTTTATCTGCTAGACAAGACACACAAGGTGAGTCAGACATAGATGTTTATTGACTAGACATCCAAGGTGAATCAGCCCTCTAAAATACCGGAGGATGATAAACAATGCACCAGATGGATATAGCGTGTACATTGTAATAGATATGAACATTCATAGGACTCATCCATCCTAATAAAACAAGCTAAATCAAGACTGCAAAATGAAATACATATATTTTATATTTATACAATGTAAAATATATATACCTCCTATTCAAAACAATACAAACATCATTGCTAGTGTATCAAAGCCAACCACTGCTAGCCTGGCTGAATATCAGACTATTCTGGCAGATAAAGCACGAATACAGGAGATGGCTACCTCATCCTACCGTAGGCCCTGTCTGGCCCCCTCTGTGGGACAAGTGCTTTAATACCTGCATTCATCCACCACTGGACGATCCCTACAGACAGAAACGGGTCATTCCACAGATAAGAGACTTACATGGGGGAACGTAACAGTACAGGATGGAGGAAGTGGCTGAAAATCATAATTAAATAGCTTTCTTTTCCTGAAATGTAAAAATTAAATGTTTAATATAATGAGGAATTCCTGCAATCAAAATATAATTCTGACGGATCATTCAATTCTAAAATTACAACAAATTGAAATGAAATAATAATAATAATAATCCATTGAAATATTCCAAATGGAGAAGCTCCATCATGCAGTAAAAGGGAAGCGTCTGTCTTATATAAACACACTGAAAGGTTGGATGTTTACAAGGATACTGGAAACATCCTTTTCTGACTCACCAACGATTATAAAAATCTGATGCCTATAGCTAGATAACTAACAGACAGACCAGTAGCCACATTCAGATTTGTCAAATTCAGACTGGCTCCATTTCAAAGCAGTATTCCTTTAAGGACTCAATTTGCACATTATCTGTAGGATGACCCAGATACACACGCAGCAAAGCTGGCATACACGCCTCCTATTCACACACGTTTGCATAAGCACACACACACACACACAAGTGCATGCACACACATACATACAATGTATACATGCATACACACACCCACATACTGATGCTGCATTAATGCAAATTCCTGGGAGACATCCAACACACTGCTTCCACCTATCCTATGTTTACAGATCATTGCAGAGGAAGGGGAGGAAGCCCTAACTAACACACACAGCACTGCAGTGCAAACAGGGTTTGGTCATGAAATCAGTGCCCCAGTTGACTACATCTTTAACTCCATTTCTGTGGTTCTGATTTGAGGGAGTCCAACTACGACAGGAAGAGGTTTTTCGTAGCAGGTTAGGAGAGCATTTTAGCTAACCTTAACCCTTTTCCTAAACGTAACCTAAGTCTCCTAACCTGCCACATTATTGATCCTAACCTGCTGCGCAAATTCTCCTAACCTGTTACGAAAAAATCCCTTCCGGTCGTAGCTTTACTCCCTCTAGTCAAAACCCATTTTTACAGTGTTGTCATCAAAATGAGACCCTAAGAATATTACCAAGCCTTTCACCAAAATCAACTCATGGCTTGCCCTAATGCAACAGACAGACAGGTTCCTCACCTCCGGGCAGGTCTGCGGGGCCGCAGCTCTCTCTCTCGGGGTCGATGTCGTCCACCCACAGGGTGCGGGTACACCCCTTCCACAGGCCGTAGTGGGCTGTCTGACACGTCTGGTTGTTACTCCAGGTCTTGGGCGTGGCCAGCTCCACCCAGAACTCTGTCCCCACCCCCAGCACTGTCAGGGTCACACCCACAATGGCCACAAAGAACGCCAGCTTGATCTTCCCCTCCTGGCTGTCACTCATCCTAGGGGTCCGCCTTGTAGCACGCCCAACTCCCTTGACCCCTGCCAGGCCGGCCAGGCCCCCATGGGCCCCAGCTCCTACCGCCCCCATACGGCCATCCTCCTCTGGCTGGACAATGTAGTTGGCCCACATGGTGACCTCTACCAGAGGCCGAGAGAGGCCGGATGGAGAGAGGAAGGGAAAGAGGGAAGAGGAGGGGAAAGAGGGTGAAGAGAGAGAAGCAGGGAAATAATTGAAGGGAAGTGAACCCCAAAAAGAAGAAAAGAAGGTTGAAGACAGGAGGAAGGTAGAGGCACAGATAACAGCAGTTCAGAGGTGGATGTGGGGATGAAGAATGGAGAACGGAGAGAACGGGAGGAGGAAAGGGGAGAGAGAGATGGACGGTTCAGTATGGGAGTAGAAAAGATGGGAGAAAGGGAGTGATGGAGAGAAAGATGGAGGAGAAGAGGACAGGGTGACGAGGAAGGATGGCGTCTAATTTTACTGGAACACCTCCTGAATAAAAACAAGGAAAGAAGAAGAAAAAAAAACGGTTAACAACGACAACACCCTCTTTGTCCCCATTCATAACAAGAAAGATGATGATTCTCTAAAAAGGGGGGTCAAGTTCAGGTGGGAAAAAACACTTGACTGGGCCTACACTGAGATCTCTGTGGATAAAACTGCCAGTCTGCCAGGAATAGAGATCCTTTGTTGCTGCCCTATGCAGCAGAGTCCAAGCCAGATACAGCAGGTAGCCTAGTGCTTAGAGTGTTGGGACAGTAACCGTAAAGGTCGCTAGTTTGGATCCCTGCAGTGACAAGGTGAAAAAAATGATGTTAATGTGCCTTTGAGCAAGACAATATCCCAACTCCCCTGTTAATGTGCCTTAACAATGGCTGGCTGTGACCCCACTCTCTGAAGGTGTCTCAGGGGGAGTTGGGATATGTAAAAACACACATTTCCAATTCATACATGTGTGAAATAGTACAAATACATGCACCCACCAAATAATTTCTTATTATTAAAGAACTGCCTGGATTGGACATGTGTTGTTGCTGTCCTATGCACCAGAGAGAGTATGAGCCAGATACAAGCTATTAGAGCAGACTGCTGTCAGGGTCAAGGTGAGTGTCAAATCCTCTATTAGGAACTGTGTTTGCTCTGGACCAGCCAGCCATAAGGAAAGGCTATTGTTTTCCCCCACACGCCTACCAATATCCCAGCCAGATATCCCTGGGTCAGTCCCTACAGATCCTCCTCGCAGGTTGCTATTAGTACCCCCTCTGAAAGTAATATTCTGTTACACTGAGTGTACAAAACATTAGGAACACCTTCCTTTTGCCCTCTGAACAGCCTCAATTCGCCGGGGAATGGACTCTACAAGGTGTCGAATGCATTCCACAGGGATGCTGGCCCATGTTGACTCCAATGCTTCCCACAGTTGTGTCAGGTTGGCTGGATGTCCATTGGGTGGTGGACCATTCTTGAGACAAATGGGAAACTGTTGAGTGTGAAATATCCCGCAGAGTTGCAGTTCTTGAGACAGACCGGTACACCTGGCACCTACTACCATCCCCCGTTCAAAGGTGCATATACACAATCCATTTCTCAATTGTCTCAAGGCTTAAAAATCCTTATTTAACCTGTCTCCTTCCCTTCATCTACACTGATTAAAGTGGATTTAACAAGTGGCATCAATAAGGGATCATCTTTCACCTAGTCAGTCTATGTCATGGAAAGAGCAGGTGTTCTTAATGTTTTGTACACTCAGTGTATATGTATCATGTGCAGTTGAAGTGGGAAGTTTACATACACTTAGGTTGGAGTCATTAAAACTCGTTTTTCAACCACCACACATTTCTTGTTAACAAACTATAGTTCTGGCAAGTCGGTTAGGACATCTACTTTCTGCATGACACAAGTAATTTTTCCAACAATTGTTTACAGACAGATTATTTCACTTATAATTCACTGTATCACAATTCCAGTGGGTCAGAAGTTTACATACACTAAGTTGACTGTGACTTTAAACAGCTTGGAAAATTCCAGAAAATTATGTCATAGCTTCAGAAGCTTCTGATAGGTTAATTGACATCATTTCAGTCAATTGGAGGTGTACCTGTGGATGTATTTCAAGGCCTACCTTCAAGCTCACTGCCTCTTTGCTTGACATTATGGGAAAATCAAAAGAAATCAGTCAAGACCTCAGAAAAAGAATTGTAGACCTCCACAAGTCTGGTTCATCTTTGGGAGCAATTTCCAAACGCCTGAAGGTACCATGTTCATCTGTACAAACAATAGTACGCAAGTATAAACACCATGGGACCACGCAGCCGTTATACTGCTCAGGAAGGAGACGCGTTCTGTCTCCTAGAGATGAACGTACTTTGGTGAGAAAAGTGCAAATCAATCCCAGAACAACAGCAAAGGACATTGTGAAGATGCTGGAGGAAACAGGTACAAAAGTATCTACAGTGGGGAGAACAAGTATTTGATACACTGCCGATTTTGCAGGTTTTCCTACTTACAAAGCATGTAGAGGTCTGTAATTTTTATCATAGGTACACTTCAACTGTGAGAGACGGAATCTAAAACAAGTCCTATATCGACAGGCCGCTCAGCAAGGAAGAAGCCACTGCTCCAAAACCACCATAAAAAAGCCAGACTACGGTTTGCAATTGCACATGGGGACAAAGATCGTACTTTTTGGAGAAATGTCCTCTGGTCTGATGAAACAAAGGAATAAATGTCAGGAATTGTGAAAAACTGAGTTTAAATGTATTTGGCTAAGTTGTATGCAAACTTCCGACTTCAACTGTACACCCGCAGATACCATGAATGTTTTGTGCGTGTGTGCGTGTCCTGGCTCTCTGTGTAGTTTCTGTTGTTCCAAACACATCTGGGAGGAGATGAGGGAGAGGAGCTTAGTGGTTAAGATTAAACAGAGTGAGTGACAGGACATCAAGGTGTGTGTGTGTGTGTGTGTGTGTGTGTGTGTGTGTGTGTGTGTGTGTGTGTGTGTGTGGTGATAATGGCCCTGGGTGGCAATTAACGCCAAGCGTTGACAGTGGTGGTGGACAGATGAGTGTCCCAGGAATAGGTCCCACATCAGGGGACAGGGCGGTGGAGTGAGTCCCAGGGATAGGTCCCACATCAGGGGACAGGGCGGTGGAGTGAGTCCCAGGGACAGGTCCCACATCAGGGGACAGGGCGGTGGAGTGAGTCCCAGGGACAGGTCCCACATCAGGGGACAGGGCGGTGGAGTGAGTCCCAGGGACAGGTCCCACATCAGGGGACAGGGCGGTGGAGTGAGTCCCAGGGACAGGTCCCAGGTTGGGGCACAGCCAGTCAGACAGCAGGTGAAAAGAGAAATACTTGATCCTAAGTAGGTTCTCTACTATCAAACTGCATTCCTTAATCAACCCATTGACCCTACTCTTTAGGCACATAAGTAAAACTGATGAAAAGTCCTCCTAGCCTATAGGAGGGTAAGTTGGTATATTTTGCTTATACATACAATCCACTAACAGCTACACAAGTGCCTGAGTGGTTAGGGACAAAAGTTGCGTTGGGGCAAGGGGATAGGATAGGAGACAGCAGTTCAGTTTAAACGTGGGAGTTTGGGAGTTGCTTTGGATGGAAGTGTCCATTGAGTGACCATCTAAATGTGATAGAAATGTGGGGAAGGAGTGGTGAAAGGCTGTGTGGCAGTGGAGGCTGGTGGGAGGAGCTATAGGATGGCTGGAATGGAATAAAAGGACCGGAGTCAAGCGTGATTTCCATATATTTGATACCGTTCCATGAATTCCATTCCAGCCATTACAATGAGCCCGTCCCTCTATAGCTCCTCCCACCAGCCTTCACTGCTGTGTAGTAATCCATGAGGTGTGTACTCTGCTATCAGTCTATAGCTCCTCCCACCAGCCTCCACTGCTGTGTAGTAATCCATGAGGTGTGTACTCTGCTATCAGTCTATAGCTCCTCCCACCAGCCTCCACTGCTGTGTAGTAATCCATGAGGTGTGTACTCTGCTATCAGTCTATATCTCCTCCCACCAGCCCCCACTGCTGTGTAGTAATCCATGAGGTGTGTACTCTGCTATCAGTCTATAGCTCCTCCCACCAGCCTCCACTGCTGTGTAGTAATCCATGAGGTGTGTACTCTGCTATCAGTCTATATCTCCTCCCACCAGCCCCCACTGCTGTGTAGTAATCCATGAGGTGTGTACTCTGCTATCAGTCTATAGCTCCTCCCACCAGCCTCCACTGCTGTGTATTAATCCATGAGGTGTGTACTCTGCTATCAGTCTATATCTCCTCCCACCAGCCTCCACTGCTGTGTAGTAATCCATGAGGTGTGTACTCTGCTATCAGTCTATATCTCCTCCCACCAGCCCCCACTGCTGTGTAGTAATCCATGAGGTGTGTACTCTGCTATCAGTCTATATCTCCTCCCACCAGCCTCCACTGCTGTGTAGTAATCCATGAGGTGTGTACTCTGCTATCAGTCTATATCTCCTCCCACCAGCCTCCACTGCTGTGTAGTAATCCATGAGGTGTGTACTCTGCTATCAGTCTATATCTCCTCCCACCGGCCTCCACTGCTGTGTAGTAATCCATGAGGTGTGTACTCTGCTATCAGTCTATAGCTCCTCCCACCGGCCTCCACTGCTGTGTAGTAATCCATGAGGTGTGTACTCTGCTATCAGTCTATATCTCCTCCCACCAGCCCCCACTGCTGTGTAGTAATCCATGAGGTGTGTACTCTGCTATCAGTCTATATCTCCTCCCACCAGCCTCCACTTCTGTGTAGTAATCCATGAGGTGTGTACTCTGCTATCAGTCTATATCTCCTCCCACCAGCCTCCACTGCTGTGTAGTAATCCATGAGGTGTGTACTCTGCTATCAGTCTTTTGCTCCAAGCCAAAGTCAAACGGCTGACAACTGTCTGCCCTTTTTAAAATGTTGCACTGGGACGTCCTTCTGACAGAGCTGGCAACCACAGTGGAAGGGATTACTTTCTGTCTGTCAAAGAGCATCATGCGCTCCCTATGGAATGTCCCACAGAACCAAAATAAAGACTATTTCATGGCATACACTATCAGAGATATGTATATCCAATGGCTAGACCGAAACTTCTCTTGCACATTAAGTAACCTATAGCTTATATCTATAGCATAAGGCATAGCGCTGAACCTAATGGAAAATAACAAGAGCAGCTGCTGACAGTTGAATTAGGAGCTGTAGAATTACACACACTGCACATGGATGAATATCCCATTACATCACGCACTGCACATGGATGGATATCCCATTACATCACGCACTGCAAAAAGTGAAATCTAAGCAAGTCTAGAAATGTTATATTGAGTGATAATTCACTTTTTTTTTATGTTCTTAACTAAATTATGTAACGTCATTGCCAGATCATTTTGCTTATTTTAATAAGACGATTAAATATCTTGAAAAAATATATTCAAATAAGATAGATTACTTGTATTTAGCCTTTTTTAGGTTAAAAGAAGCCAAATATCTGCCAATGACGTTAGATATTTTAGCTCAGTAAGACAAGAAACACTAATTTGAAGTGAATTATCACTCTGGATAACATATTTAAGTTGCTTAGATGTCACTTTTTGCTGTGCAATGTCCATGATTTCCTAATCACGGTCAAAATAGTTAAAATAACACAGCAAACTGTTCCACAAATCAGATCAAACCTAATCGTGTGTACATATCCGTCAAAACTAAGATCGACTGCAGAAATGTTTCATTTCAAAAGAATCTGTCCATTACTCGTTGAGCAGTAGAACTAAAACGGCAGGCTCTAACTGCTCACACATGTTAGGAAAAGAGACATCTGTGAAAATCAGCAACACTCTCTCCTACTTAACCACCTCTAGTGCAACCAGCACAACATGCAGCTATAAGCACGATCTAAAGCACAGCTCCAATAACAACAAGGAGAAAAGTAAGTCTGACCTGTTTGGAATATGTTATTCACTTCAGATTGAAAGAAGCTTGGAACTTAATAGAGGGGAGAAAGTTGGGAGGGTTGGAGAGAGAGAGGGGGAGAGGGGGGTTAGAGAGAGAGAGAGGAAGAGAGAGAGAGAGACACGTTTATACCTGGTGCTATCATAGGTCCTTTCTCCTGATTGTTTACATTCTGATTGTGCCCACATTTCCAGATTTCCTGGTCCCTCCCTGTACGCAAATTAACTGAGTGTTATTCTTTTAAAATTACATGTATTTATTTATTTTAAGACACACATATTGATGTCATGATTTAATGGTGCCACCTGTCAATGATTTTAGAAGGTGGGGAAATGATGATTTCAATTGTTTCTCTGTCCGAATCTGTCTACTGTACACACAAGACATCCAGACACAATGCATGCTTGACTACCTCCGGGGGTGGTCAGAAAGATCTGATCACAATCAGATCGCAATGCGTATTTTAATTGTCTACACCTGTCTAAAAATGTGGGCACAATCAGAATGTGGACAAGATCAGGACAGAGTATGCATGTTGTTAAAAGCAGGTATAAATGGGGCTAAAGAGAGAGAGAGGCAGAAGAGAGAGATAGTCAGTGTGTGTTAAGGGGGTGGGGTAAGTAAAGGATATGGAAAGAGAGAGTAAGAGGAGAGGGAGTGCTGGGTAGGTTGGTTCTGTAGTTGATTAACTGTGTCTACTGGCCTCTGCCCCTCAGAATGTGTGTTTGTGTGTATCTGGGTGCATGTTCAAACTCAACACTACATTTGTTTGAAATCTTTATGGTTTTGTCTTCCGCCATGACGACAGGCGACATTTGTGTGGGTAAAAACATTGTGTGTGTGTGTGTGTGTGTGTGTGTGTGTGTGTGTGTGTGTGTGTGTGTGTGTCTATTTAAGAAAGCCAGCTGTTAATGACATTAGGTGGTGGCAAAGGAGGGGCCTCTGTACTGTTTATATGAGTGGAGGCCAGGGCAGCACTTCACAGCAATCCATAACACACTGTAAATCAGAGAGAGAGAGAGAGAGAGAGAGAGAGAGAGAGAAAGAGAGGAGATGTAGAGAGAGGAAGAGAGAGAGACGAGAGGAAGAGAGAAGGAAAGAGAGAGAGGAGAGGAAGAGAGAGAAAGAGAGAGAGAGAAACTGCAACTGAGAATGACAGACAGAAACACACTGGAAAGAAGAGGTGGAAAGAAAAAGAGAGTGTGATGGAGAAAGAGATGACAAGAGCAGTCAAGTTACAACTACATTTCATACACTTTGCTTTCCTGTAGAGCAGCAGAACCATAGTCATTGTTCTAAAGCAGAGTGGAACCCCATTCAACGATCTAAAGAAAATTAGAACTGTAATCACTATTCTAAAGCACAATCAGAAGCCCAGTCAGTGGTCTACAGTACAGAACCTCCCTTTAAGGAAGCAGAGTGTAGAGAGAGGTACAGCCTGGTCTCATGGAAGCTCTCCACATGATCCAGCTCCTGCTCTGCTGTACTGCTCACAGTTTGGGTTACACATGACACATGGCACAGAGAGAGAGAGAGAGAGAGAGAGAGAGAGAGAGAGAGAGAGAGAGAGACGTAGAGAAAGAGATATAAACATAGAGAGGGAGAGAGAGAGATGTAAACATAGAGAGAGAGACGTAGAGAAAGAGATGTAAACATAGAGAGAGAGAGAGAGAGATGTAGAGAAAGAGAGAGAGAGACGTAGAGAAAGAGATGTAAACAGAGAGAGAGAGAGAGAGATGTAGAGAAAGAGATATAAACATAGAGGGAGAGAGAGAGAGAGAGAGAGAGACATAGAGAAAGAGATATAAACATAGAGAGAGAGAGATGTAGAGAAAGAGATATAAACATAGAGAGGGAGAGAGAGAGATGTAAACATAGAGAGAGAGACGTAGAGAAAGAGATGTAAACATAGAGAGAGAGAGAGAGATGTAGAGAAAGAGAGAGAGAGACGTAGAGAAAGTGATGTAAACAGAGAGAGAGAGAGAGAGAGACGTAGAGAAAGAGATATAAACATAGAGGGAGAGAGAGAGAGAGAGAGAGAGAGACATAGAGAAAGAGATATAAACATAGAGAGAGAGAGAGAGATGTAGAGAAAGAGATATAAACATAGAGAGAGAGAGAGAGAGAGAGAGATGTAGAGAAAGAGAAAAAAATAAAGGGATCACTAAAACAACACATTCTAGATCTGAATGAATGAAATAATCTTATTAAATACTTTTTTTTTCTTTACATAGTTGAATGTGCTGACAACAAAATCACACAAAAATAATCAATGGAAATCCAATTTATCAACCCATGGAGGTCTGGATTTGGAGTCACACTCAAAATTAAAGTGGAAAACCACACTACAGGCTGATCCAACTTTGATGTAATGTCCTTAAAACAAGTCAAAATGAGGCTCAGTAGTGTGTGGCCTCCACGTGCCTGTATGACCTCCCTACAACGCCTGGGCATGCTCCTGATGACTCCTGGACAGTCTGTGGTGCAACATGGCGTTGGTGGATGGAGCGAGACATGATGTCCCAGATGTGCTCAATTGGATTCAGGTCTGGGGAACGGGCGGGCCAGTCCATAGCATCAATGCCTTCCTCTTGCAGGAACTGCTGACACACTCCAGCCACATGAGGTCTAGCATTGTCTAGAGAGAGAGAGAGAGAGAGAGAGAGAGAGAGAGACATAGAGAAAGAGATATAAACATAGAGCGGGAGAGAAAGGAGAGAGATGTTAACATAAAGAGAGAAGTAGAGAAATATATGTAAACATAGAGAGACGTAGAAAAAGAGATGTAAACATAGAGAGAGAGAGAGAGAGAGATGTAGAGAAAGAGATGTAAACATAGAGAGAGAGAGACGTAGAGAGAGAGATATATAAACATAGAGAGGGAGAGAGATATAAACATAGAGAGAGAGAGATATAAACATAGAGAGAGAGAGATATAAACATAGAGAGAGAGATATATAAACATAGAGAGAGAGAGATATAAACATAGAGAGAGAGAGATATAAGCATAGAGGGAGAGAGATATAAACATAGAGAGAGAGAGATAAACATAGAGAGAGAGAGATAAACATAGAGAGGGAGAGAGAGAGTCACAGGGAACTTGGCGAATGAGGTACGGGGCTGACAGGAATACCCCTCCCCCCAGTCACCAGTCATCTCAGTTCCTCACCACTTCCTGGGATTGCAGCATAACAACACGCTTGTTCTGTAGGTGATGATTCTTATCAGAAAGTGGACAATATGGTGGGCATATCGGCTTGATGAAGAGCCAAACATCCATTCAACTGGATTCATTTTCCTAGCACCCAGGGTGGGTGGGCAAGGGTCCAGAAACACGCAAGGCATGGGGGAAGGGGGGGGGGCTGACAGATTTGACATAGAAATGCATTGAATTAATGTGGTATCAATCATAAAAGGTGGCCTACAGTATTTCATCTTGCCTATGCAAATTAGCTTTCCTGTCAAAATACAATTGTACTTGTGTGCTTTATTTCGTAACTTTTTTCTAGTTGCTGTAGAGTGGACTCTGGCACTGTGCCTCTGTCCTGGCTGTATGGCTTTACCTCTCCTCCCTCATATGGTCTGATAGGAAGACAGTGGTAATCTCAGGTCTTTTATAATACACGGTGTGCTGATGTGAACATCCTCAGACTCTCATATACACATCACTCCACACACACTCACGCACACGCATACACACTCATGCGAGCACGTACACCAAAACGCACGCGAGCGCGGCCGCACAACGAAACGCACACACACTGCATGGTCATCTATAAGATATTCTATAGTTGAACTAAGGACTGCATAGAAGAGTAAAAACACTAAATGTTTGTTTGATCTACTGCTCTGTGATGTCATGACAAGAGAAATCTGAACCTTAAACCTATGCATTTACAAATTGTGCTCTGCTTTCACACACACAGGCACACACATGCACAGGCACACACATGCACACAGCCTCCATCCCTTGACGTAGTGATTAGAGTTGCTCTCTCCCTCTGCTACTGCAGCGTTCCATCTTTCTGAATGAAGATCAGTGGGGAGGCGTGGTGTAGAATGACAATGACCAGCGCCAGTGGTGTAGACTTCCCACTAGAGGGCAGCAGTACATGGATATACTACTGCAGCATCAGACCTACCTGGGCTGGGCTCCTATGGTGGGCTACAGGGGAAAGATCTCAATTGCATACTCCTCGCATCCTCTCGCCTTGTCTCCTTCTCAAAACCCATTGGAGGAGAAGGTCAGAGGGGCAGGTCCTCTGTCTTTCTCATCCAATGGGTTTTGAGGAGGAGACAAGGAGAGAGGCCGCGATGAGTATGCAATTGAGATCTTCCCTGAGTCTCTATAGTGATTCCCATTAGAGTAGGATGAAGTTGTTCCTTTACACTGATCTAAGGACAGTCTTGTTTTCCCTCTTGGGATTAGGGTGGGCAAACTGATCTTAGATTCTGTGCTTTCTGGCAACATCTACCTGCCTGGTCTGGAGGGATTGCACCATATTGCTGGCCTTCCTCAGTGGAGTGCAACGGCACAGACAGACATGGGATGTTTAGACACGGTTCATTATTCCCATGCCAGTGTCATGTCTGTGCTGCACTATACACTTCTGTAGCTGTTCCCTCCTGAATAAGCCCCAGGTGGATATAGAGGGAGTACTGAAGGCTGCAGTGTCAACCTGTTTTCATGCCACTTAGGCAAGCCTCTACCCATGAATACTGCTGACCAGTCAGCTCAAGTTTATGTGTACTGTGGTTCTGAACCTGTCACCTTGACATTTCAATGGAGAAACAGTCAAAATCAGTCCCGTGTGGCTGTTGGTAGAGCATGGCGCTTACAATGCCAGGGTTGTGGGTTTTGCCATGGGGGACCAGTATGAAAATGTATGCGCTCACTACTGGAAGTCTTGGCTAAGAGCATTTGCTAAATGAGTCAAATGTAAAAATACAAGCCAAGTCTATTTGCACTGTTAGTCAACTCCTGCTTTTCAGTGTGTGATATCCAGAGAGCAACAGAAATCCTGTTACAGCAACTTCTGAAAACGAGAAACTGTGGCCTCCCGAGTGGCACAGTGGTCTAAAGGCACTACAAACCCTGGTTCAATTCTAGGCTGTATCACAACCAGCCATGATTGGGAGTCCCATATGGCGCCTCACAATTGGCCCAGCGTCGTTAGGGGTAGGCCGTCATTGTAAATAAGAATTTGTTCTTAACTGACTTGCCTAGTTAAATAAAGGTTAAATAAAAGATCCACACTTCTATTATAAACTACATGTGGTTTTAGCCATTTTTTATTCCATTAATTCACATCTTCCCCCAAAAAAGATTAAATTAAAACGACATGGTAACATTTAAAAAGTAAATTTTAGAAAGGGAGGAAGTCACATTTCATTGGTACTGCCCAACTCTAGGTCTGAACACAAAGCATCATGGGAACTCCCTCAACCCCATAGTGTAACCAGTGGTCCTTGAAGTCGTAATGACAAAAGGTTGAGGGAGATGAGGAAGAAGTGAGACCATATATACAGTTGAAGGAAGAACCTTTTGATGAGTATGAACATTTTGTTGAACATTCCAATAGAACCTGTCCAAAAGACTGCACTCCCCTTCAGTTATTAAAGAGATTATTTTTTTATCTCCATCTCACCCTCTGTGACAACAAACCCATTATTTAACAGAAGAGGTATACAATCACACAATACCACCTGACTTTTATGGTTACTAAAAGCCT
The DNA here is from genome assembly GCF_901001165.1 of Salmo trutta. Classification (NCBI taxonomy): domain Eukaryota; kingdom Metazoa; phylum Chordata; class Actinopteri; order Salmoniformes; family Salmonidae; genus Salmo; species Salmo trutta. Next base: position 73,241,420 of record NC_042959.1, on the reverse strand, counting down.
GATAACTTGGTCAAAGTAAATAGTGCATTTTATTTGTGGGCAGTAGAACAGGAAACATTGGTATTAGTCTTTATACCTTTATTTTGTCTGCTGCGGTGAGAAGTTACACAAACACTACCTGGGACAAAGAGAGATTTCTGTATGAGCGGTCCAATATTCTATTCTAGGTAGGTTTGAAACAGGAAGCAAAACAAAAGAAACTCATTCCAGACAAAGCAATACAATAGTAACTTGAATATTGACAACAATCTCAAATCATTACCTGAAAAGACCAAAGCATGAAATGACTCCATGTATTGACAAACTTGCTAAGCAGACATGAATGAGTCCTCCACATATTTTACTCTCGAATGTGACATGAAAATAACATTAAGGCTTTTAATCAGAACCAGATCAAGCCCTACTCAACACCAATCCAATATTTACCACTCACAACTCAAAAATAACAATTCAGAACTTCAAAAGCCTGCCTTTCCCCTCTCCCAGCCTCTCTTATGGGTAAGGGTGTAGGGACAGAATTATTTTGCCTGCTAAAAATGGCGATGGATAAATTCACACTAGATGAAAGGTTTCAATCTAAAAAGAAACAAAACCTTCAAAGAGACACAGGCAGTAATACAAATGTATGGTACTCAAACTCTGGCCCTGGTGACAATGCAAGGTATGACAGTATACACCACAACAGCTGACATTCAGATAAATTAGTCGAATATGACATTGGAGTTGGTTATGTATGGTTACAGCCTCTCCCCCTCTCGCTACACACACAGGGTGAGGGAGGGGCTTAGTCTGATGTACATGGAAGAAAAGAAGAGAGGAAATGTAAAGGTCTAAATCTGAGAAGAAAGGAAAATCTGTCAATAGCTTTCCATCCTATCAATAGCTTTCCATCTGATCCTGTCAATAACTTTCCAGCTTTCCTTCCCACAACAATAATCTGATCATGTTATCTACATTGGTGAGTCAAATAAAAACTGTCACCACCTCCCTCTCCCCCTCCCCATATGAAATGATGAATACTCCTGTCCATCCATCTATCCACCACTCTTATAGAGTAGACCAGTCCACTTCCCTCTCCACACATTCCTAAAGTACTTAAAACAGGCTCCCTCCATTTAAATACAAACCATAAGGTGTGGCAAGACCCCCCCCCCCCCCACCAGAATGACCCATCTCTTTCTCAAAGTATAAAAATCATTTACCCCTGACCTGTTACTACACACAATTCACAAAAATCTTTCAATCCCCCCCACCCCTCCCTCCCTCCCATGACCCTCTTGGTTTTCATCAGAATACAAACCCTTCATCTCTCCCTTCTCTTTTGCCCAATACCAAATGGATCCCCAGCCCCTACCCCTGGGTACTTCACCTGGCCTTCTGATGGACTAGGTGAAACATTATGTCGCTCACACCTTTTCAGGTCAAAACAAGTGCCTAGGTGGTGGGGGGTTAGGGGTCGATTTGAAATATGGCAATCCACCCCCCCTCACTATCCTCGTCTGTCGCCATCCTCTACCAGAAGTCTCGGCGGTGGTAGGCATCAGGGTCGCAGTATTTGGTCACCACCACCCGGTTGGCAAACTTCCTGCCCGTCAGACCCTGCATGGCCTTCTGGGAGTCAAACACTGACATGAACTCCACAAAGATCTATAGGACAGAGGGGGATAGAGAGAGGAAATGTAAGGAGGTTCAATGGAGATCATTCAAAAAGGCAAAGCCATGAAGCTGAAGACAGACAGAAGCCTCTCTCTCTCACCTTGCCAGTGCCAGGGACCTCCAGCCCATCCACAGGTCTGGGGATCTCGATGCTCTTGACCTGGCCGTACTTGCTGCACTCGTCCCTCACATCCTCCACGATCTCCTCGTATTCCTCTTCATCCACCAGCTCCTCCACAGCCACCATATTCATCAGACACAGCACCTCAGTGGGCAGGCCGGCCATCTGGGTCATTGAGCTGTTCATCAGGCCCGGCACCTGCAGCGTCACCGGGGTCTGGTTTATACTTGTCTGGAGGGGAGAGAGGAGGGTTGGAGAAGGAGTGTTGGTGGATACAGAACATGCCGTGAGGGATTGGAAAAGTAAAACAGACACAGCACAGGCCGCCCCAAGGGCACAACATATGCTCCCCCTCGCCTCTCTCTGCTCTATCTAAGATCCTCTGCACAAGTGTATCTTTCTCAGATGTCCTGAAGGCTTCCTGGACCAAGCGTTTCCCCTCTACCTTCTACTTCCCTCTCTACAGTAGCACTCTATTCCCAGCCTGCCCAGATCTCAGTCTCACCAGAGTGGCGTTCTTGGATCCCACGCTGGCTCTCTGCACCAGAAGCTTTTTATCTCCCAGCTGCATGCCATTGAGTCCTGCTATGGCCTGTGGGGACAGGGCATCTCCAAGTGGTTAATACAGCTGTCAATCATCAGCAGGGACAATCCCCAGGGTCTATGCACTTCTACACTATATATTAAAATTCTCCCTTTCAAGAAGCCAATCAAAGGCTGAATTTAGAATTTTTACCTTTCTAAAGATGGTCATTTATAAGGTTTTATTAAATTCTTACTGCAATTCAGTTCAATCATAACAGATTACCCTGAATTATTGGGAGTGTAACCATATTAAATCATTTTGTCAAGAGTTACATCTCTTGCTGTGGGGGCTGAAGTATTATATATGAAACACATACATTTTATTAATAATATCTCAAGAGCAATATAGTTCCCCTTTAACATTCATTCACATTTTTATTGATATGCAAGTAATTAAAAATGTGAAGAGATACTGCAAAAATGTGAAAAATAAAAAACTGGATCAAATCCAAACCCATGACATGGTGTGTGAAGAAGTAAAGTGAAGGGGTTGGTTAGCTACCTGATTCTCCATGGTGATCTGGTCGTTCAGGTTGACATCTACATACTCACAGAACGCATAACCCTTAGACAAACCTGTGGCACTATCCTTGACCAAGTTAAAGGCCTTGAGAGGCCCAAACGATGTCAGGAGCTCCTTCACCTGGAGAACACAGAGAGAAGGGGTGAGATTACCATAGAGATCAGAGGGGAAAAGATGGGAGGGACAGGGGAGAACAGTCAGACGAGGAGACATTGTTGGACACTTAACATCTCAGACTATTGGAGGTCTTTCAAGCTGTCTGGCTTCCATCAACAGTGTTACTCCAGTACACTGCTAACCGCGTCCAGCATTGACTAGGCATGTGAGGAAACAGGTTTTCACTGGGCCAGACAGACGTCACGGGAGGTGAGCAGCCAGCACACCCCACCCCAGTATGTGGCTCCAGGTGACCTGGTTAGAAGGCTAAGCTGGTTAAGGTTAGCTCACTGACCTGGTCATCATTCAGGTAGTTGGGCAGGCCCCCGATGAACAGCTTGTGGGCCGAGTCAGGCACCACTGTGGACACCACGCCTACACAGACAGAGAAGGAGAAAAGTTATTTAAAGTCAACCAAACGTTGATATTAACAGCCTACATCCAGTCTGATCCTATAGAGACGGGTAAATAGTTTAAGTAGGCCAGACTAAGAAAGGTTTAAAGATGGACTAAATGGAGAGTGAAGCAGCCAGAGACGTTTGGACAGTAAACCGACAGACAGAGACAGACAGGCGGACAGACCAGGCACGTAGACGCTGGGGTTCTCGCTCATGCCGGGCAGAGGCTGGTAGTCATGGGGACGGCGGATCTTCAGACTCTGTCCCTGGAAGATGATGCCATCGAACGCCATGGCCTGGGTTGTCTCATCCACTGAGCGGAACTATGGGACAACAAACACAGACCAGGTTTTACAAAGGTAGAGGGTTAACCTGTCTGGGCTAGGGGGCAGTATTTTCCCGGCCGGATAAAAAACGTACCCGATTTAAACTGGTTATTACTCTTGCCCAGAAATTAGAATATGCATATTATTAGTAGATTTGGAAAGAAAACACTGAAGTTTCTAAAACTGTTTGAATGGTGTCTGTGAGTATAACAGAACTCATATGGCAGGCAAAAACCTGAGAAAATTCCAAGCAGGAAGTGGCCTGTCTGAGAATTTGTAGTTCTTTTGATTCTCTATCGAAACTACAGTATCTGTGGGGTTACGTAGCACTTTCTAAGGCTTCCATTGGTTCTCTAAAGCCTTCAGAAAGCGGATTGAGGCGTCTCCTGTCTCTGGGCAGAGTATAGTAGCCCAGTTTCTCAGTGGTCTGCCTGGTGACAAAGAGATTGGATATGCGCATTCACGCGACGGCGCTGTTTTTTATTTTCCTCTTTGAATGAATACACTATTGTCCGGTTGGAATATTATCGCCATTTTACGAGAAAAATACCATAAAAAATGTATTTTAAACAGCGTTTGACATGCTTCTAAGTACGGTAATGGAACATTTTGAATTTTTTTGTCTCAAAATGCGCTTGCCCGTTACCCTTTGGATAGTGACCTGAACGCACAAACAAAACAGAGGTATTTGGACATAACTATGGATTATTTGGAACAAAAACAACATTTCCTGTGGAAGTAGCAGTCCTGGGAGTGCATTTTAACGAAGATCAGCAAAGGTAATACAATTTTTCTAATACTAATTCTGAGTTTAGTGTGCTCGAACTTGGCGGGTGTCTGAATAGCTCACTGTGATGGCTGAGCTATGTACTCAGAATATTGCAAAATATTGTGCTTTCGCCGAAAAGCTATTTTAAAATCTGACATAGCGATTGCATAAAGGAGTTCTGTATCTATAATTATTAAAATAATTGTTATGCATTTTGTCAACGTGTGAGTAATTTAGTAAATTCACCGGAAGTTTTCGGTGGGAATACATTTTCTGATCACACGCCAATGTAAAAAGCTGTTTTTTGATATAAATATGAACTTGATTGAACAAAACATGCATCTATTGTATAACATAATGTCCTAGGAGTGTCATCTGATGAAGATCATCAAAGGTTAGTGCTTCATTTAGCTGTGTTTTGGGTTTTTGTGACATATATGCTTGCTTGGAAAATGGCTGTGCGATTATTTTTGGCTATGTACTCTCCTAACATAATCTAATGTTTTGCTTTCGCTGTAAAGCCTTTTTGAAATCAGACAATGTGGTTAGATTAGCGAGAGTCTTATCTTTAAAATGGTGTAAAATAGTCATATGTTTGAAAAATTGAAATGATTGCATTTGAGGTTTTTGTATTTCACGCCACGCTGTTCCACTGGCTGTTGAATAGAGTGGGACGGTCACGTCCCACCTAGCCCATAGAGGTTAACTTTCACCTGTCAGATTATTTCATAAAGCTCAGATAAAAGGGCCGAACAGGCCCCCATTAACATCAACGGGGCTGTAGTGGAGCGGGTCGAGAGTTTCAAGTTCCTTGGTGTCCACATCACCAACAAACTATCATGGTCCAAACATACCAAGACAGTCATCAAGAGGGCACGACAAAACCTTTTCCCCCCTCAGGAGACTAAAAAGATTTGGCATGGGCCCCCAGATTCTCTAAAGGTTTTACAGCTGCACCATCAAGAGCATCCTGACTGGTTGCATCACAGCCTGGTATGGCAACTGCTCGGCATCTGACCATAAGGTGCTACAGAGGGTAGTGCGAACAGCCCAGTACATCGCTGGGACCAAGGTTCCTGCCACCCAGGACCTATATAATAGGCGGTGTCAGAGGAAAGCCCATAAAATTGTCAGACTCCAGTTATAGACTGTTTTCTCTGCTACCGCACGGCAAGCGTTACCGGAGCGCCAAGTCTGGGACCAAAAGGCTCCTTAACAGCTTCTACCCCCAAGCCATAAGACTGCTGAACAATTAATAAAATTCACCACCGGACAATTTACATTGACCCCCCCCTTGTACACGGCTGCTACTCGCTGTGTTTGTTACCTATGCACAGTCACTTCGCCCCCACCTGCATGTACAGATTACCTCAACTAGCCTGTACCCCTGCACACTGACTCGGTATCGGTGCCCCCTGTATATAGCCTCGTTATTATTCTTCTTATTGTGTTACTTTATATTAGAACTTTTATTTTAGCCTACTTGGTAAATATTTTCTTCTTCTTGAACTGCACTGTTGGTTAAGGGCTTGTAAGTAAGAATTTCACGGTAAAGTCCACACTTGTTATATTCGGCGCATGTGACAAATAAAGTTGGATTTGATTTGAGAAGTCTGTTTTGACTATTGAGGAAGGTCACATTTCTTCTCCAGTATTGAGTATTGTCAAGTGGGTGTTGAGACCCACCTCGAGGAAGGCAAAGTTCTTGTCCTGGTTGATCTGAACAGCGAGGACGGGGTTTCCTGGAGCCTGAGTGAGACCGCCCAGACGCATCTGAGCATTGAAGAAATCCATCATGGACTCCTACACAGGGAGAGGGAGAGACATTGAGGCAATACTCTGGAAAAGACTCACCCCAACAACAACAGTATTTATTATGCACTCTGATCCCCTGAGCTTGAAATACTAGTTGACAGAATCAGATGGCCCCGGCCCCCCACAGCCTTCCCTGTGGCTCAGTTAGTAGAGCACGGTGTTTGCAACGCCAGCATGGTGTGTGCAACGCCAGGGTTGTGGGTTCGATTCCCACGGGGGGCCAGTACAAAAAATTAAAATGAAATGTATGCATTCACTACTGTAAGTCGCTCTGGATAAGAGCGTCTGCTAAATGACTAAAATGTAAATGTTAACCTGACAGAATCAGATGACCCCGGCCTCCTAGCCTTAACCTGACAGAATCAGATGGCCCCGTACAAGGATCACGTGAAAAATGTAGGCACAAACAAAGACATTTAAAAACACAATGAAAAAGATTTGAGGAAATAAAAGCTAGAATACTTAATTTCTCTAGGCACAATGGTCCTCCTAAATAAAAATTCCAGGTCGCACAGCTACATATTCAGGCACATACACGAGTAAAATGGCGGCACTGTAGAATCCTGTTAACATGTATCAACTTTTACCTACTACATCTCTCTGATCTCTGTCCCTACATCCATCCAGGAGCTAACTGACCTCTGTGATGCCGAAGGGGATGTTCCCCACATAAAGCCGACGGGCCTGTCTGGTCATCTGGCTTCCCACCACAGGGACAGGAGTGGGGGTCACGGCCAGGCCGTCTGGGGTCATGGTGGGCAGCAGGGCCGTGGCTGGGATCTGACCCGCAGCTTGAGGAGAAGTCACACATTTAAAACAACATTCATACAGCTTCCAGAACAAGATAGTATTAGTAAGACCTCAGTTAAATATGAGGCCAAACGAGGGTCAAAGAGTTGAATAGAGTAGATGAAAATAGGAGAGAGAACAAGGGAGAGAGGAAGAGGATGATGAAGTGAGGCCTCCTCTCTTACCCTGCATGGCTTTGTACTGCATCACACTGATGTGTTCAAAGCCAGGAGGAGGGACGTCCCAGTACTTCTTCACTTTGTTCTTCTTCTTCGTTTCACGGTGCGGGGAACGACTGATGGAGAGAAATAGGACAGGAGAGGTGAGGACAGAAAAACCAACAGAGGAGTGCAGGGAGAAACAGATGAAGTAAAATGACAAATAGAAGTCATTACTTGTGATGTCCTCTGAGTCAAGCCTTATACAGACCTTTAGAGAAACCTACAGCTTCTCTTTAACCCATCTATGACAAACACCAGGTTTACACTTCTGAATTCATGTTTTACAGTATTATACCTTTTACAAATACAAGTGATTTCAAATGACATACTACTTTTAAATGACATTTACAGTGGATGATGTCACAGAGGCCTACAAATCTAACCCATTATTACAGAGTTGACCCTACAGTTTCATTTTTCTCTCTCCATAGAAACCCCTTACCGAAACCTTCCCACACAATGGTATACACAGGATATAATACGCTGTCGTAAACATTAGTGGATAGTACACAATCAGAGGAAAGATCACTTGCTAGAGTGACTGGAGTGATATTGTAATAATGCAGAAACAAGCTCTGTGTTAGTTTGCTGTATTACCTTACAGCAATCTCTTGGGGTTGTTGTTGGGATGGTGAGCTGAAATGACATTGGAAGGAGTTCACATTTCATTTCACTCCAACCCTGGTCACAGGTAGTTCCACTGCAGGAAGTGGAACTAGAGTGCAATTCGAAATTAGCCCCAAGCCACTGTTTGTATGAACTTCACATAGATCCTAAAGGATTGGATAGGCATAAGCAATATGGTCTTCTGCTGGAGCGCTCACCACATCCACTCCTTTCAGATCTACTAGTAGGGCCTAGGGATAGGGACCGATTTGGAATCTTCTACAGAACACTGAGGTCTAGTAAGTGTACGCTATGGCTCTTTCCACTAAAACAAATGCATCCTAAAACAACTTCAGGGACCAGGTGTTGAATGTTCAATGTGTGTGAACACTGTTAGATGTGGGTCTTCCGCCACAAAGTTGCATCTCACTGTCAGGACAATAGGTAGGCTACCTCATACAGAGGAATAATGCTGTGTATCAATATGCTTGAGAGCTTTCTATTTCAGATGCAAACTTTTTACGAGGTACAGTCAGTGTTGCCTGGGTTGCTTATTTTCAAGTGTCCTGATACTGTTCACTCATCAGGTGTGCTGACAGCCCCACTCTAACCAGTACCTGCACGTAACTAGGTCTCTTACACACCTGAGAGTGTGCAGTATGACAATGCTGTAGTTACCTGCGTCTCGGTCTGCGCTCCTTGCTGTCTCCACGGCGATCCCTGCTGCGTCTGTCCTTGTCTCTGCTCCTCCTCTTCCTCTCTCTGCTGCGGCTGCGAGAGGGGGAGCGACGGTGGTGGCGGTTCTCCTTGTCCTTCTCCGCTGGAGGAAGGGAAAGAAAAGGGAAGGAACGGTGAAGCAATAGAAAGAGAGAGGATGGGAGGAAAGAAAACAGAGGGGGAGGAGAGAAAACGGTTGAGTTAAAATAATATAGCTATGCCATTAAAACAGACGCTTTTATCCAAAGCGACTTACAGTCATGCGTGCATACATTTTACGTACGGGTGTTCCCGGGAATCGAGCGCACTATCCTGGCGTTGCAAGCGCCATGCTCTACCAACTGAGCTACAGAGGACCATAGAGATGGGGAGGAGAGAAGATGGTACAGGGGGCAAGAGGATTGACACCGTTACGTGTTTACTGTCATATGATATAGCTACTGTATGGCCAAGAGATGTTAACTTTTCATGGATTAATATTGGCACTGGCAACTTCAACACATTCAGAACTGGAAAACGTCAGCTGGCTCAAAACAGGGCCGATTAGTGACAGAAATATCGTTACTTTTAAACAATGGGTTTGCTAGTTATAGCCACACGAATGTGCCTGGGACGACAGCTGCGACAGTGTGGACTCTAGCAGACAACGTTACTACCAGCTAGTTATCCAGCTCGCGATCTTGTGTTGTGATGATAAGCGATTGCTAACTAGCTAGTTTAGAAACTGGTTATAAAATATAAGTGATTAACTAGCTAGCTTACCTTGTTTGTTTTCAGACAGTTGTCTCTCGAATTCGTCGAAATCCGACATGGCCGTTTCTTATTTGCTAGTCCTAGCTAGGTAGTTAGTTGTGACTGTAAAATGGACGGGAATGCTGAGCGGTCGCTAGCTTGCGAAAAAAAGTGCACAACACACTTGGTAAAACGCTAGCTAAATACACACCACTAATGCAACGGTTTAGAAATATCAAAATAAACAACTCCAGGTGAGTTAAAGATGTGGTTCTAGTTTACACTAAGAACTGAAAATAACATTGACGAAGAAAACGTGTTATCATGTGCTAGTTAGATAAAGCAAAGTCCAGGCTGGGGCCTGTTCTTGAAGGAGTCGTGGTAGCGAGCTAATGCTAACTAGCAAGTCGAGTGAATAAGGATATGCTGGTACAATTGCACATCCAATGTTATGCTGTTCGTCCTGTTGATGTTGCAACGGTGTTTGGCATCGTCCCAATATATGTTTTTCAATTAAATGTATACAAGGAGAAAATACGGGATATGTTCGGTATGCCCGCTTTTTGCGTTTCGTCTCCCAGACCCCCCTTGACACCGGAAGTTGATATACACATTTTACTTTTAGCGCCCCCTTTGGGCCTGTAATTCAACCTACAAAACATGTAAATACAGTATATTCTCTTTGCCCTAGCACCAAACAGGAAGTTCTTACAAAATGCATGGTATTTTCTAACATTGGACATTATAGTATGCATTGGATACATGAAAGCTAGATATCCCTTTATTGATTTCAGAAACAACCTCTCAGATCTGTGATTACAACAGAAAGGCGTTTGACCCAGGGGAGCAGCGTTTGTTTTTCCTAGCATCTCCCTATTTACACACTCATAGAGAAACACAAGTCAAATCATGATTTTTTTAAGAAATCAAAATGCTTTAATGGCATTTCTGTTTTTACAGTCCATACAATTTGTATAATCAACCAAACATTTTCAGTTTTTGAATACAGGCTACTCCTCATTATTCTTGAAGAGAAATACAATATTAAACATTTTTTAAATGCTGCACACACAGATACCGGTATCTTAAATGATACAGGTTGTACTGCACCGTTCAGTAAATTATTGGTTCCTTATTAAAGTCAAAATGACATCTCTGACCCGTATAAAAGGTGTTGTAACATAACATAATTTCAGCAGTTGTACACACTGATACCTGTCAGTGGGTGTGTTTGTGTTGTGAATAAGTAAGACATGAAGTTTAAAGTGAGAGGTACCCTTTCACACACTCAGACAACCTGGGGTCTCAGCAATTCCTTGTACCAGTATAATAAACACACAATATACCACTATATTACACCATCGCCAATACTACTGCTATTGTTTTTTAACATCATTATTAAGTTCAACAACAGCTCTGTCTAAACAACTGACCAACAAGAGTTCATTTCACATGCAATTGTAATGGGGAACTGGTGATTGATATTGATTTACATAGACATGTTCAAATAAAAATCAACATTTGTATTTTGTCCCTTTTGTGGAAATCACTGAGCTTATTGGAACATAAAAAAAGAGAAGCGTAATAGTATGCAATCTAATTGCGATAAATTATTCTCAAGCAAACAAAGTATTGCAGTAGAGGACTGAAAAAAGAAAGCACAAATCTCAACTGATGGTGAAATAGCACAGTGAATCATACTACTATTATAGTAAAAAACAAATCTTCGTAGCACAGTACAAAGGGTACGTGATGTTACACTACACCACACTTCAGTCAAATTACACATCTCACAACTGTATGCTACAGCGGCACTTTACAGTGACAGAAAATATTCTGGTGCAACAAAAAAAGTGATGTATTTGTGGTACAACAGCTTAGCCTCACAGTAGCACTTTTCCCAAAACTGTCCCCATCCTCCTTCCAAAGCAAAGAGTATCTGCTTATTCTGTTGTTCTGGTGCAGACACAACACCAGTGGTCAGTCAGCTAGCTAACTTCCTTTGTTTCAGAACCTGGAAGCTTTCTGACAGAACACTGGAATGATTCTACTAAAGGATTGAATCTGAGCAATAGAGTGTGCAACTACTCTTTGCTTTGTTCAGTTTGTGGTCGCGTGAGTTTCCTTCTCTTTAAGAGAATCCTCTCCTCCTTTCAACCTGGAGAAATGAGAGACAGATCCAAAATCACTAGGTGTGGGCTTTTTTTATATCTAAATAAAGTCATCATTTAAGTGCACAAATAATACACTTGTTTTTGAAGTGCTAGGAAAAAGAGGAGGGAATGTTATCCAAACAACAAACATTTATCTGTAAATAAAGATGTATTTATAGTACTGGCATTGCTTTTGTGAGTGTGCAGAATATGACACCACTTTTACATGAAGACACTAAAAGGTGAAATGCTGACAGCTCAAAATAGATGATCGTCAAAAAAGACCGTATTACCTCAAATAGTCAGCATGGCACTTATTTCAAGTATAATGAAAATAAAGAGCCAGTTTGGAATGCTACAAATCTATGATTTGATCACTGTACCTTCATGCTGCTACTGTAAGTAATTGGGAGAAGCACGGCCTCTTCAGACAATAGCACCACTTCTTGGCATTGGCAAAATGGGGCCCTACGTGTCAAAATTGCACTGAAATACAGTACTACAAAGTTCAATAGTACTCTGGTCAGAAATAAGGAATGCCATAGTTCATGACCTCTGCTTTAAAAGGATTCTGAACAAATAGTTAAGAATAGAAAACAAACTCTGTACGGGATGGGCAACAACCTCCCCTACATATCCAGCGCTCCCATACACAAATCTTAACTTTCCATAAATGTCTGAATCTTAGGGAGATGGTTGAGTGACAACCTTCTCCAGAATTCCCACCCTGCTCTTCTCCATGACAAAATGAAGCCCTCCTCCCCCAGAGCACCCCCCCATCCCCTTGGCCCCTAGATTCCCCTCATCCCCTTGGCCCCAGCGTCCCTCCCCCCTTCAGTGTCTGAACCTGTAGGAGATGGGTAGTAGCAGGTTGTTCTTCTTCAGGGCCTGCACCCTGCTGAGCGTCTCCTCGTCCAGGGCGACGTAGCAGCGCCGTGCGTAATCCAGCAGCTTCTCCTTGGACGGGTCAAACTCGCCCACCTCCGCCACCTTCTCCGGGGCCACCAGCAGCATCTCAGCGATGGGCGTGGTGGAGGCCACCGTGTTGCGGTCTACGCCGTGGATCTGGAAGGCCTTAGACATGTTCTTCAGCCGCTGGTAGGTCAGCAGGATCTTCTTGTAGCGAAACAGAACCCCTGCAGCGTCTTTGACTAGAGGGGGAGGAGATGGAGGGAGGTGGGGATTGATTAGGCCTACTTCAAGGAAGGAAAGAAGCATTTCCAAAGCATTTTTTTATCTATTGTTTTTTTATTTCACCTTTATTTAACCAGGTGGCCAGTTGAGAACAAGTTCTCATTTACAACTGCGACCTGGCTAAGATAAAGCAAAGCAGTGAGACAAAAAAACAACAACACAGTTACACATGGGATAAACAAAAGTACAGTCAATAACAATAGAAAAATCTATATACAGTGTGTGCAAATGGAGTAAGGAGGTAAGGCAATAAATAGGCCATAGTAGCGAAGTAATTACAATTTAGCAAATTAACACTGGAGTGATAGATGTGCAGATGATGATGGGCAAGTAGAAATACTAGTGTGCAAAAGAGCAAAAAAAAGTTAATAAAAACAATATGGGGATGAGGTAGGTTGTTGGATGGGCTATTTACAGATGGGCTGTGTACAGCTGCAGCGATCGGTGAGCTGCTCAGATAGCTGATGCTTAAAGTTAGTGAGGGAGATATAAGTCTCCAACTTCAGCGATTTTTGCAAATCGTTCCAGTCATTGGCAGCAGAAAACTGGAAGGAAAGGCGACCAAAGGAGGTGTTGGCTTTGAGGATGACCAGTGAGATATACCTGCTGTAGCGCGTACCATGGGTGGGTGTTGTTATGGTGACCAGTGAGCTGAGATAAGGCGGAGCTTTACCTAGAAAAGACTTATAGATGACCTGGAGCCAGTGGGTCTGGAGACGAATAAGTAGCGAGGGCCAGCCAACGAGAGCATACAGGTCGCAGTGGTGGGTGGTATATGGGGCTTTGGTGACAAAACGGAAGGCACTGTGATAGACTGCATCCAGTTCACTGAGTAGAGTGTTGGAGGCTATTTTGTAAATGACATCGCCGAAGTCGAAGATCGGTAGGATAGTCAGTTTTACGAGGGTATGTTTGGCAGCGTGAGTGAAGGAGGCTTTGTTGCGAAATAGGAAGCCGATTCTAGATTTAATTTTGGATTGGAGATGCTTAATATGAGTCTGGAAGGAGAGTTTACAGTCTAGCCAGACACCTAGGTATTTGTAGTTGTCCACAGAACCGTCCAGAGTAGTGATGATAGTGGGCGGGCGGGTGGGCAGCGATTGGTTGAAGAGTATACATTTAGTTTTACTAGTGTTTAAGAGCAGTTGGAGGCCATGGAAGGAGTGTTGTATGGCATTGAAGCTCATTTGGAGGTTTGTGTCCAAAGAAGGGCCAGATGTATACAGAATGGTGTCGTCTGCCTAGAGGTGGATCAAGGAATCACCCGCAGCAAGAGCAACATCATTGATATATACAGAGAAAAGGGTCGGCCCGAGAATTGAACCCTGTGGTACCTCCATAGAGACTGCCAGAGGTCCGGACAACAGACCCTCCGATTTGACACACTGAACTCTATCAGAGAAGTAGTTGGTGAACCAGGTGAGGCAGTCATTTGAGAAACCAAGGCTGTTGAGTCTGCCGATAAGAATATGGTGATTGACAAAGTCGAAAGCCTTGGCCAGGTTGATGAAGACGGCTGCACAGTACCGTCTTTTATCGATGGCGGTTATGATATCGTTTAGTACCTTGAGCGTGGCTGAGGTGCACCTGTGACCAGCTCGGAAACCGGATTGCACAGTGGAGAAGGTACGGTGGGATTTGAAATGGTCAGTGATCTGTTTGTTAACTTGGCTTATGAAGACTTTGGAAAGGCAGGGCAGGATGGATATAGGTCTGTAACAGTTTGGGTCAAGAGTGTCTTCCCCTTTGAAGAGAGGGATGACCACGGCAGCTTTCCAATCTTTAGGAATCTCGGACGATACGAAAGAGAGGTTGAACAGACTAGTAATAGGGGTTGCAACAATGGTGGCAGATAATTTTACAAAGAGTGGGTCCAGCTTGTCTAGCCCAGCTGATTTGTACAGGTCCAGGTTTTGCAGCTCTTTCAGAACATCTGCTATCTGGATTTGGATGAAGGAGAAGCTGGGAGGCTTGTTGGTCAGGATAATATCTATGAGGGTGCCCATGTTTACGGATTCAGGGTTGTACCTGGTGGTTCCCTTGTGTGAGATTGAAGGCATCTAGCTTAGATTGTAGGACGGCCGGGGTGTTAAGCATATCCCAGTTTAGGTCACCTAACAGAACAAACTTTGAAGATAGATGTGGGGCAATCAATTCACATATGGTGTCCAGGGCACAGCTGGGAGCTGAGTGGGGTCTATAACAGTAAGAGACTTATTTCTGGAGAGATTCATTTTTAAAATTAGAAGCTTGTACTGTTTGGGCATAGACCTGGAAAGTATGACAGAACTCTGCAGTAGATTGCAACTCCTCCCCCTTTGGCAGTTCTATCTTGATGGAAAATGTTGTAGTTGGGGATGGAAATCTCAGAATCTTTGGTGGAACATGAAATGAGTAACATGGCTACCATTGTCCCTCACCTCTCTGCCTCTCCCTGGTGATTTGGAAGACCCGCCTCCTCTTCATCCCAGGGTGCCCACCGCTGCTCATGCCCTCTGACATCACGTCCTCTCCTGAAATCATTTCCTCCTCGTTCATGTAGCCATCCTGCTCCAGGAACTCCTCGGCCTCCCCCAGGAGGGACAGGGAATCTGAACAGACAAACAAGACCTGATAAAAAAACAACTTTAGACTAGAGGTGCTAGACTAGAGGTGCTAGACTAGAGCTGATAGAGTTGCTAGACTAGAGGTGCTAGACTAGAGCTGATAGAGTTGCTAGACTAGAGGTGCTAGACTAGAGGTGCTAGACTAGAGGTGATAGAGGTGCTAGACTAGAGGTGCTAGACTAGAGGTGCTAGACTAGAGGTGCTAGACAGGAGGTGATAGACTAGAGGTGATAGACTAGAGGTGATAGACTAGAGGTGTTAGACTAGAGGTGTTAGACTAGAGGTGCTAGACTAGAGGTGATAGAGGTGCTAGACTAGAGGTGATAGAGGTGCTAGACTAGAGGTGATAGAGGTGCTAGACTAGAGGTGATAGACTAGAGGTGCTAGACTAGAGGTGCTAGACTAGAGGTGCTAGACTAGAGGTGCTAGACTAGAGGTGATAGACTAGAGGTGATAGAGGTGCTAGACTAGAGGTGCTAGACTAGAGATGCTAGACTAGAGGTGATAGACTAGAGGTGCTAGACTAGAGGTGCTAGACTAGAGGTGATAGACTAGAGGTGATAGACTAGAGGTGCTAGACTAGAGGTGATAGACTAGAGGTGCTAGACTAGAGGTGCTAGACTAGAGGTGCTAGACTAGAGGTGCTAGACTAGAGGTGTTAGACTATAGGTGCTAGACTAGAGGTGCTAGACTAGAGCTGATAGAGTTGCTAGACTAGAGGTGCTAGACTAGAGCTGATAGAGTTGCTAGACTAGAGGTGCTAGACTAGAGGTGATAGAGGTGCTAGACTAGAGGTGCTAGACTAGAGGTGCTAGACTAGAGGTGCTAGACAGGAGGTGATAGACTAGAGGTGATAGACTAGAGGTGTTAGACTAGAGGTGTTAGACTAGAGGTGCTAGACTAGAGGTGATAGAGGTGCTAGACTAGAGGTGATAGAGGTGCTAGACTAGAGGTGATAGACTAGAGGTGATAGACTAGAGGTGCTAGACTAGAGGTGCTAGACTAGAGGTGATAGACTAGAGGTGCTAGACTAGAGGTGATAGACTAGAGGTGATAGAGGTGCTAGACTAGAGGTGATAGACTAGAGGTGCTAGACTAGAGGTTATAGACTAGAGGTGCTAGACTAGAGGTGCTAGACTAGAGGTGCTAGACTATAGGTGCTAGACTAGAGGTGCTAGACTAGAGCTGATAGAGTTGCTAGACTAGAGGTGCTAGACTAGAGCTGATAGAGTTGCTAGACTAGAGGTGCTAGACTAGAGGTGATAGAGTTGCTAGACTAGAGGTGCTAGACTAGAGGTGCTAGACTAGAGGTGATAGAGGTGCTAGACTAGAGGTGCTAGACTAGAGGTGCTAGACTAGAGGTGCTAGACAGGAGGTGATAGACTAGAGGTGATAGACTAGAGGTGTTAGACTAGAGGTGTTAGACTAGAGGTGCTAGACTAGAGGTGATAGAGGTGCTAGACTAGAGGTGATAGAGGTGCTAGACTAGAGGTGATAGAGGTGCTAGACTAGAGGTGATAGAGGTGCTAGACTAGAGGTGATAGACTAGAGGTGATAGACTAGAGGTGCTAGACTAGAGGTGCTAGACTAGAGGTGATAGACTAGAGGTGCTAGACTAGAGGTGCTAGACTAGAGGTGCTAGACTAGAGGTGATAGACTAGAGGTGCTAGACTAGAGGTGATAGACTAGAGGTGCTAGACTAGAGGTGATAGACTAGAGGTGATAGACTAGAGGTGATAGACTAGAGGTGCTAGACTAGAGGTGATAGACTAGAGGTGATAGAGGTGCTAGACTAGAGGTGCTAGACTAGAGGTGATAGACTAGAGGTGATAGACTAGAGGTGCTAGACTAGAGTTGATAGACTAGAGGTGCTAGACTAGAGGTGCTAGACTAGAGGTGTTAGACTATAGGTGCTAGACTAGAGGTGCTAGACTAGAGGTGCTAGACTAGAGGTGCTAGACTAGAGGTGCTAGACTAGAGGTGATAGACTAGAGGTGATAGACTAGAGGTGTTAGACTATAGGTGCTAGACTAGAGGTGCTAGACTAGAGGTGCTAGACTAGAGGTCTTTCACTTTTCCTGTCCCATCTGGTACTGTCCATTTTCCCCCCTGTACTGTCCTGATTAGTGGTGTGAAAAGTACCCAATTGTCATACTTGTGTAAAATTAAAGATACCTTATTAGAAAATGACAGTAAAAGTGAAAGTCACCCAGTAAAATCCTACTTGAGTAAAAGTCTAAAAGTATTTGGTTTGAAATCTACTTAAGTATCAAAAGTAAATGGAATTGCTCAAATATACATAAGTATCAAAAGTAAAAGTATGAATAATTTCAAATTCCTTATATTAAGCAAACCAGCATGCACAATTGTCTTGTTTTTTATTTTAATTTTACGGACAGCCAGGGGCACACTCTAACACAACATTTACAAACAAAGCATTTGTGCTTAGTGAGTCCACAATATCAGAGGCAGTAGGGATGAGCAGGGATGTTTTCTTGATAAGTGTGTGAATTGGACCATTTTCTGTCCTGCTAAGCATTCAAAATGTAAGGAGTACTTTTGAGTGTCGGGGAAAATGAATGGAGTAAAAAGTACATTATTTTCTTTAGGAATGTAGTAAATTAAAAATTGTCAAAAATATAAATAGTACAGGTAAGTAGAGATACCCCCCAAAAATACTTAAGTAGTACTTTAAAGTATTTTTACTTAAGTACTGTACATCACTGGTCCTGATCCCAAAATAGTTCTATAACCCCGGGTACTTTCCTGTCCCATCCAGATAAAAATCCCACATTTTTACGCACAGAAATGAGAAATAACTTCCTCCATTAGCTGCTCATCTCTGTCCCCCACTCTGCGTGTGAGTAGCCATCATCAATGACTGTATACAGTGAGGGAAAAAAGTATTTGATCCCCTGCTGATTTTGTACGTTTTCCCACTGACAAAGAAATGATCAGTCTATCATTTTAATGGTAGGTTTATTTGAACAGTGAGAGACAAAATAACAACAACAAAAAATCCAGAAAAACGCATGTCAAAAATGTTATAAAATGATTTGCATTTTAATGAGGGAAATAAGTATTTGACCCCTCTGCAAAACATGACTTAGTACTTGGTGGCAAAACCCTTGTTGGCAATCACAGAGGACAGACGTTTCTTGTAGTTGGCCACCAGGTTTGCACACATCTCAGGAGGGATTTTGTCCCACTCCTCTTTGCAGATCTTCTCCAAGTCATTAAGGTTTCGAGGCTGACGTTTGGCAACTCGAACCTTCAGCTCCCTCCACAGATTTTGTATGGGATTAAGGTCTGGAGACTGGTTAGGCCACTCCAGGACCTTAATGTGTATCTCCTTGAGCCACTCCTTTGTTGCCTTGGCCGTGTGTTTTGGGTCATTATCATGCTGGAATACCCATCCACGACCCATTTTCAATGCCCTGGCTGAGGGAAGGAGGTTCTCACCCAAGATTTGACGGTACATGGCCCCGTCCATCGTCCCTTTGATGCGGTGAAGTTGTCCTGTCCCCTTAGCAGAAAAACACCCCCAAAGCATAATGTTTCCACCTCCATGTTTGATGGTGGGGATGGTGTCCTTGGGGTCATAGGCAGCATTCCTCCTCCTCCAAACACGGCGAGTTGAGTTGACGCCAAAGAGCTCCATTTTGGTCTCATCTGACCACAACACTTTCACCCAGTTGTCCTCTGAATCATTCAGATGTTCATTGGCAAACTTCAGACGGGCATGTATATGTGCTTTCTTGAGCAGGGGGACCTTGCGGGCGCTGCAGGATTTCAGTCCTTCACGGTGTAGTGTGTTACCAATTGTTTTGTTGGTGACTATGGTCCCAGCTGCCTTGAGATCATTAACAAGATCCTCCCGTGTAGTTCTGGGCTGATTCCTCACCGTTCTCATGATCATTGCAACTCCACGAGGTGAGATCTTGCATGGAGCCCCAGGCCGAGGGAGATTGACAGTTCTTTTGTGTTTCTTCCATTTGCGAATAATTGCACAAACTGTTGTCACCTTCTCACCAAGCTGCTTGGCGATGGTCTTGTAGCCCATTCCAGCCTTGTGTAGATCTACAATCTTGTCCCTGACATCCTTGGAGAGCTCTTTGGTCTTGGCCATGGTGGAGAGTTTGGAATCTGATTGATTGATTGCTTCTGTGGACATGTGTCTTTTATACAGGTAACAAACTCAGATTAGGAGCACTCCCTTTAAGAGTGTCAGAAATCCAGAAATCTTTCTGATTGAGAGGGGGTCAAATACTTATTTCCCTCATTACATTTTTACATTTTACATTTTAGTCATTTAGCAGACGCTCTTATCCAGAGCGACTTACATTAAAATGCAAATCAATTTATAACATTTTTGACATGCGTTTTTCTGGATTTTTTTGTTGTTATTCTGTCTCTCACTGTTCAAATAAACCTACCATTAAAATTATAGACTGATCATTTCTTTGTCAGTGGGCAAACGTACAAAATCAGCAGGGGATCAAATACTTTTTTCCCTCACTGTATATGTTAGCCATAGCAACTGGTTTGTTTGGCTGCTGCTCAGCGCTCATGAGACAGTTGCCTGCAGTTCACACACAGCTGATAGCAACCCCATATCCCGATTTTGGCCCTCAACCAGATTAAATGGCCGGAGGCCGTATCTGCCACCCTCTGGCCATCCTACTCTTTACTTCAGATGGCACGGGTTTAGTTAAATATGCAAACAATTGGCCGGTAATATTGTTGGTGGAGCAGCTATGCCGCTTCATGCCGCTTGTCCCGCTCTCCGGTTGGTTCTGTGTACTCGGTTCCTTCGTTGTCAAAGACAACTCCATCACATTTAGCTAAAACATCGCTCATTCCTTTTAATGGTTCTAATGTTAGTAATGGGGCATTGGCTGCAACAAGATATTGCAATTCCTCTCTTGAAGGCTTCATCACTCACTGATGTACGTTGGCATCTGAGGTAAAGTAGGGACTGGCTAAAACTGGAGCAAGGAGCGAGAGTAAGCCTAACCCTCCCCCCAAAAAATATTTGTATAACTATTCCTGTACTGCGACCGTTCCTGTGGACTGTCGATCCTGTCCAGTCCTGTCCTGAATTTGACCCTGGAACTTCCCTCCAATTCCGTTTATTTTTTTTTTACTCCCTTTTCTCCCCAATTTCGTGGTATGCAATTGGTAGTTACAGTCTTGTCTCATCGCTGCAACTCCCGTACAGACTCGGGAGAGGCGAAGGCCGAGAGCTCTGCGTTCACCGAAACACAACCCAACCAAGCCGCACTGATTCTTGGCACAATGCCCACATAACCCAGAAGCCAGCCGCACCAATGTGTCGGAGGAAACACCTGGCGACCGTGTCAGCGTGTACTGCGCACCGCCCGCCACAGGAGTCACTAGTGCGCGATGGGACAAGGACATCCCTGCCGGCCAAACCCTCCCCTAACCCGGACGATGCTGGGCCAATTGTGCGCCGAACCATGGGTCTCCCGGTCGTGGCCGGCTGCGACAGAGCCTGGACTCAAACCCAGAATCTCTAGTGGCACAGCTAGCATTGCGATGCAGGGCCTTAGACCACTGCACTACTCGGGAGGCCTCTGCCGGAATTCCTTGGCACGTGCAAGAGTCCTGTTCCCATGTCAACCTCTAGTCTGGATCCCCTTACCTGGCCCTATGCTCCCGTGTGCATTCATGTCACTCATGGTGGCTCTGTTAGCGCTGCTACTGCCACTGCCACTGCTGTGCCCCTGCAAGAGGGTCTGGGAGGCCCCGGAGCTGAACATGGAGCTCATCGCGGCCATCTGATTGGCTATCGTGCTGGAAGTGTGGTTTTTGGGTGGGGCCATGGCAGTGGGGGAGGGTCTTCGCTGGAATATCTGACGAGATGTGAAACGCTGTGGCTCGGACTTCTGCTCTGAAAGGGTTAACGAACGGAACAGGAGAAGATCAATGAGGGTGATCAGTGAACTGAGGCCAGTAGTGGTGAGAGGTGATGAGAATGTATAGAATATGCTCTGGATCTAGATACATCATGAACAACAAGGGACTAGTGAGGTCATAAAGCAGTCCTTACCAGCTGGCCGTTCCCCCTCTCTCCTCGGCTTCCATTCAAAACGTCTAGAGTCATAGCCTGCAGGAGGAAAAACAACGGTTCCCGAGAATAAATCTATGCCTGTAAAAAGTATGTTCTCTTACATGCTGACCAAACCAGCTCCACGCGTGCGTCTGCATGCTGATTTTGTCTATCCCCACCAGACACGTTCACGACATGCAGGTTAAAATACCAAAACCAACTGTGGATTGACTATATTAATTTGGGGACAGGTCGAAACACACATGAAATTTTCATGGACATTTAGCTAGCTTGCTGTTGCTAGCTAATTTGTCCTGGAAAATAAACATTGGGTTGTTATTTTACCTGAAATGCATATGGTCCTTTTAAGAATTTTTACCCAGGTTGAGTAATACAAAATTGTGTGTTCTCTACTCCGACAATTAATCCACAGATAAAAAGGGGAAACCTAGTTAGTTTTTCTCCTTGTTCATTGTTCTTCTTCTGTGGAGTTTTATATGGCGGTTGGCAACCATATTTAAGGTACATTACCACTACCAAATAGATTGGAGTGTGGACCTCCATCTTTCAATCACCCACATGGGTATATGCTCCAAAAAACCAAGAAGAGAAGATGGGAGAGGCGCGTCTTGCAGCACATCAAGCGTCTAAAATAGAACCAAGTTCTGGCTACGCAGGCGCTGGTTGAAGCGCACAAGCAGTTGGGATGAAATTATTGAATGACATGTGTACATTTATTGAGCAACACTCGTGCACACAACGTGGGTGGTGTGGTTAGCATGGTAGAACTTCTCTAATCACAATACATCTTTCTCCATCATGGTTGTGTCCCCCCAGCGTCCATCCTGCTTCCCAAACCCTCTCCATGCCCCTCGCTCACCGTTGCTGTACTGGCTCTCGCTGGGGCCCTGGTTCTGATGGCCTTGGGTCTTGGTAGAGAAGATGAAGCGGTCCAGCTGGCAACGCAGGAAGTCCCTCTCCTCCTCCAGGTCCTCTATGCGTTTGTGCAGCCACGAGTTCTTCTCCAGGGAGATCTGCAGCTGCGTCCGCAGGTTGGTGATCAGCAGGTACGAGCTGCCTGGTGGGGGGGCGCCCGAGGGAGGGGGCGACTCTGAGAAACACACACAGGAAGTTAAGGGTCAGGGAATCAATATTAGGATAAATCTTAATCACTAACCGATTCACACCGGAGAAACCAGGTGAGTGGACTCACTGGACTGTCCTTCCAGATGGTCATTCAACTACATTAATCTATGGTATGGGTTCTGATCTAGTAGGAAATAAAAGCTTTGATATGAACCGTCAAAACTCTGCTCATTCTGGTTGAAGAAGCCTTGCTGCTCAAAGTTGTTCTCCTCAAAGGGAATGGAGATTTCATAGGCATCCTCGTTCTTCGGAGCTACAGAGGGAGAAATATACAGTAGGCATTATTATGGATAAATAACTGTTATCACTTTGTCATGAAGAGGTAAATACACAGCTATATCAATGATGCAGATTTTAGAAGGTTTCATAATCTTACTCTGCATGGGGTGGGAGCCTGTGTGGCTCTTGGAGGTAGGCAAAGCGTCATTAATATTTCCCTCCTGCATCTCGTGCACCCTTCATTGTACAGAAACAATACAGGTTTATTAATTTATTACATTTGGCACACAACATCCAATGATGGATAACAACTCCCACTGACGATGTTTCGTTGCAAATGTAACAGTATGCAGTCAGTTTAGTAATAACTTCGAAGTGTTGCCTTCAGCTTGCTAACTAAGCATTTGTGGATGCAATTATGCCACTAGAAATGTAATTACTAGTAGTTACTGTATGACAGTTCTCAGCTGAGATGCAGAATAACTTACCTACTTATTTCTCACAGATCGCTTTATTCCTCTTTGTCTAACGTTACACTTGCGAGCGTACTAGCAAGTTATATTAGCACATTATACATGATGTTCGTTGCTGACATATGCTAGTTTGCAAGATGTAGCGTTATAATAAAAAAAATGGACACGTTAGCTAGCTACATATCAAATTGCCTTAAGGACTCTGCTAATCTTACACAGGCTAGCTAGATAATCAGCAGCTATCTATTTTACTAGTATCAAGCTAGCAGCTTCTTTTACGCACAAACTATTTTCTGGTGGAGTTCTCCACAAATCAATGATATACGAACCGTTATTCAGTCGTTATAACAATGTATTTCATATGTAAATCCCGTTCATTCTGTCCACTTTCGTACCTAGCTAGAACAATAACAATATAGCGTTAATTTTACAAATCTTGTTTACGTCCGTTGCCGTCATTTCCGGTTACCTAAGGGAGAGTCTATAATTTACCGAAATGTAGTTTGTAACGAAAAGGCGCTGCTGTACAGTCAGGATCCCGTCCCAGTTGTCGGTGTCAACCCAGCTTTCGCACTGTAAATCCATATCTTTATCAATGGAAAGTTCTTGTGTATTGTATTAATTGTTAATTATTAAATAAGAACACAAATTATATACTGAACAAAAATATAACGTATAAAGTGTTGTTTCATGAGCTGAAATAAAATATTCCAGCTAATGTTCCATAAGCACGAAAATCTTATTTCTCTCAAATTTTGTGGACAAATTTGTTTACATCCATGTTAGTGAACATTTCTCCTTTGCCAAGATTATCCATCCATCTGACAGGTGTGGCATATCAAGAAGCTGATTAAACAGCATGATCATTACACAGGTGCAGGCCACTCTAAAATGTGCAGTTTTGTCACATAACACAATGCAACAGATGTTTCAAGTTTTGAGCAAGCGTGCAATTGGCATGCTGACTGCAGGAATGTCCACCAGAGCTGTTGCCAGAGAATTTAATTGTCATTTCTCTACCATAAGCCATCTCCAACTTCGTATTTAGAGAATTTGGCAGTACGCCCAATTTGCCTCACAACCGCAGAACACATGTAACCACGCCAGCCCAGGAACTCCACATCTGGCTTCGTCACCTGCAGGATCATGTGAGACCAGCCACCCGGACAGCTGATGTGGGGAAAAACTCATTCTGATTGGCTGGTCTCAGATGATTAGGGCCTAATTCAATTATTTATTATTCCTTATATGAACTGTAACTCAGTAAAATCATTGACATTTGTGCATGTTGCATTTATATTTTTGTTCAGCATATACATTAGAAATCATATCCCAAAATAAATGTCAGGGTGAAAAGAATTGAAAAGTAAAATATTGTTTGACAGATTATTCTTGCTTTCGTTTAGTGCTGCTCTGACCAAAGGACACCGGACCAATGATATTCGTCAGTGCAGAAATTTCAGGTGAGAGGGGAGTGGAGAGGTGTCAGGTAACATTATTCACTCATGAGTCACTGTTTTTACCTGCCAGTGAAGAACCGGAAGGATACAGTTTGAGTGGATTCTACTTACATTTTTAAGAGATAAATATTGAAAAGATACTAATCAAGACGCATTTGCACCTGTGATGAGGTGAGTATTAATCTGTTATGTTTTTCTGTGTTTAAATCCGTTTTTTTTAACGAGCATCGAAACACAAAAGTGACATGGTAGTGCTGGGAGAATCATAGCGCTCAGGTGTGGCACCTGTTTTTCCTATGAATAAAGATACATTGAAGAGTATTGTAGGAACCTACAATGTTAGATAAAAAGTAGAAAAAAAAGTGTAGGCCTAAATACACAGACACAGTAAATATTTAAATAACATACTGTAGTTATTTGACCATGGTTACATTATTTCATACATACCTGTACTTTAATAGCTACAGAACATACACGCCATGGTGTCATGTTTATGTTCATACAATATCCTCCCACTCGACCAGTAGGCCTAGAGGGAACCCCCTATCATTGCCAGAGGTGACTCTATTGTGATTTTACTCTGAGCAATGTCAATGCACAAGATTTATGTCTGTCAATGTGCCACACACCTCACCTCCCCCACCTCTCTGTCCCCCAGGTGAGTGACCATGGCGCACCACTATGATGGTCTGTCCCACTGTAAGCTGGCCCTGGCATTTGCCATATTGATGGACCTGCTAGGTGTGTCTGCTCTGCTGGTAGGGGTCTTCGCCCCATTAGAGATTAAGGGACAGGACTTTGGGGACCTGCTGGTGTACTCTGGGGCTCTACTGATGCTCATGTCCCTGGGAGGATGGGTCATGTGGTACAGTGGGAACCTTGAGGGCCTGACCTCCAGGAAGGAGCTAGGGGGAACCATGGGTGCCATGGACCGGCTGGCCCGCTCCATCAGCCGCAGGATACGACTCCCCAGGAGCCACAGCAGCCCCTCATGATGCTTCATGGTCAGGCGTAGGAGAAGGGTGTGGTTATAGTGGAGGATCCTCAGTGTCTCCATTAGACTATTGGCCCCTGACAGTCAAACTGCCTGGGGGTCTGGGAGCAGTATTGTTGGCATTGGGGGAGTGCTATTAAATGAACCAGGCTATGGCCCGTGATGTGAACGGGCAAAAGCGAGGTTGGGAGGAGCGCCCTTCTCAAATCAAACAGTAATATGCGCCGCTCGGTTATGTCATCAAGGCAGCATATGTTCACATTTTCAAACTAGTTTTCATTAGGAAGGCAGATAATGATTGCTTTTGATAGAAAGGCTTTTTGGTATGTGAAAACCCAGAATCCTACTCATTACTCCACGTGATTAACCTATGTCACTTTTTTATTGGAGCTGATGGGGAGGATGCTCGGTTCCAAAACTAATGTAATCAACGCTAACCCGCTTCACCTGGGGCAGGAATAAGATTCAGTTTTTAAGATACATTTTTTTATAGAACTCCCTCATTCTTTAACTCAAGTTCCACCGCCTCCACGGTGGAAGAGACTTACATACTGCTAGTTCACTAGTGTCAATTACAAGATGGAAAAACTGTTGGTCATTGCATTTTATTGTGACTTGACCTTTGCTAAAACACCTCTGGTAGATAACAGAATTGTACAGATTGTCTGAATAGGATTTTAAATGATCAAGCATGGAGGCTATTCATAGTTCACTTGGTTGGTTTGTTTAGGCTTGAATCTGTACAGAATTGGTCTTTATATTCATAAAAATCCATGTGTTAAGGTTTTCTTTGAATCATAATAGGGTTTTTGTATTACATGATAAAATTGTATTAAAACTAAAAAATAACCTACCATAGGGCATTTGTGAAGATTTGGGATGAAAAGTATTACATTATATTGATTTCAAAACAGATCTTTTATGAAAGTCTTTACAAAAGTTTATTTTTCATAGATTTAAGTAGATACATAGATTATCTTGCATAGTCCAGTTATGATTAACATTTTCAGACATGATTCACACACACAAACACACTTTCAAATACTGCATAAAATACTTTAAGTATTTTTTGAGACTTCCACTCCCTTATCGCTCAGCAAATGAAAACTTTAAACAAAAAACATTAACAAATCATATGTTTCACAAAGTCATGACGAGCAGACATAAGATCATTTCTCTGGGAGAAATACTAGCAGTTTTTTTTCTAGAATCTTTAAGAGGATTAGCCAATCATTTCAAAAGATTTGACACACACACACACACACACACAGAGAGAGAGATAAAGTGCAATTAGATTTACCCAGCATGCAATGGGAACTGAAGGCCAGGGTCTTATGCAACAATAGTTATTAGGAACCCAGCAGCTTCAACACTACATCTCAGTATCAATGTAAACGAGTTTGATCCAACGTCATGGAATGATGAATCTGAGTGTGCATGTTTTGTGGTAAAAACAAACCCAAACCATTCTTAACTGACCAACCAAAAGTCAGAGACTCTTACTGTAAAATACTGACTGACTAACCTAAAGTCAAGACTCTTACTGTAAAATACTTTGCTACAGTGATGATATTTATATTTGAGTCATTTAGCAGACGCTCTTATCCAGAGCGATTTACAGGAGCAATTAGGGTTAAGTGCCTTGCTCATGTGCATAGACCGATTTTTGACCTAGTCGGCTCGGGTTTTCGAACCAGCGATCTTTGGGTTACTGGCCCAACGCTCTTAACAGCTAGGCTACCTGCTGCCCATATATGATTACCATGATGAGGAAACATGTTTCACAAAAAACACAAAACATTGTACAATGACCAATCTCACAGCAACGATTGTCAAATCACATTAAGGCACACATAGAGGAGACTGGGTTAACCAGGTGAAAGGTTTAACAGAGTGAGACAAGAAGGATTAAGCTGTGATGTCTTAATTTAATCCCAAAATTCTAGAACAAAAATCCAAATGGAACTCCTAGTGAATGAAGCCCATTAAAACATGGCTCCCATTTGTACTTCCTGGCCTCTTGTATGACATCTCTGTCTAATCCTTCCTTGTCTCATTCTAGACTGGATGTGGGTGTGGTCATAGGGCGGAGCTGGGCAGGGAGGGGGTGGGGCTCTGCCAGATGATCATGTGGCTGCGGTCTGATCGCAGCGGAGCAGCTTCGGGTGCGCCGTCATTCGCGTCGTCGCCTGGGAAAGGTAAGAGGGAGACAGAGTCAGTCAGACAACCACTCTAATGACAACCACGTGATATCCTCAACTCACCGATGCGGAAGTTGATGTAGCCCTCTCCTCCACTGAGGATGAGCTGTGAGGTAGAGACTAGAGTCACAGCACCGCCTCCTATTGTAGAGGAGCTGGTCACACAGCCTGGGGAACACAGATATAGAATACTAATAACCATGTAAAAACTGCATAGTATCACAATATAATACTGTCGAATAACCATGTAATAACTGCATAGTATTTAATACTGTAGAACAGGGCTATTCAACTATATTCCTACTGGGGACAGATGTAAAAAGGTTAATTGCAAGGGGGATGGACATTTTCCTCACGCAATTAATGTTCGGAAGAACTGTATAAAAAAAGCAACGCACATCATCAATAAAGCACTTTTCTCCAAATTAAATGTTGCTAAAAGTAATTAGGAAAGAAGTGGAGGGCGCCCAATCAATGTGAGTCGAGGTGCAGCCCAAAAATGCTCATCATTGAAAAGGAAGTCACAACACTCGCTCATCATTTTAACGATTAAAAGCTTGTTAAACGTAATTAGGTCATTTTAAAATCTGAAAACTAAGCATCTTAATAAAGAACACAAAGATATGTAAAATCAGGTGATGCCAAATTCCAGTCTGAAGAAAGGAAGCTTTGAATTAATTTCCCACAGTCATTAGGTGCATTTATTTGTCCCACTCCCTTCTAACAAGTCCTTGTGAGCATCAGAGGGAAACAGAAGGCATGTAGTGTTCCTGAGAGTCGTAGCTTTCAGGAATGGGGTCATAACATGTTGTAGCTTAAACCGTTGAATCACTAGAGCCAAATTCATATGAAGAAAAAATAATCAACATGCCACATAGGCGCTAGAAACCACAAAAAAACTCTAGAAACTACAAAAAACACTAGAAACTACAAATAGCACTAGAAACTACAAATAGCACTAGAAACTACAAATAACACTAGAAACTACAAAAAAAACACTAGAAACTACAAAAAAAACACTAGAAACTACAAAAAAAACACTAGACACTACACTATAGACAACCACCATAGTGCTTGTCATTTTGATACTGAACGTCGGATTTTGGAGGGGATTTTTTTGCAGATCTTTGATTAATGTTCAGAATTGATCAAAAGGCCAGGGTAAATTAATAAATGGTCCGG
The DNA here is from genome assembly GCF_901001165.1 of Salmo trutta. Lineage (NCBI taxonomy): Eukaryota > Metazoa > Chordata > Actinopteri > Salmoniformes > Salmonidae > Salmo > Salmo trutta. The sequence goes on along the minus strand of NC_042959.1, from coordinate 73,212,305 downwards.
ATATGGGCCGTGGGCCGCCAGTTGAATAGCCCCGCTGTAGAATAACTGCATTGTTACACAACAGTGAATGAATGAACAACGATAAGATATTTTCACCAGGTGCAGCAATGATGAACTTGACAGCCTGGCGGTGTCCATGGTAACACAGTTGTGCTGCCGCCAAAGAGCAGTATGGTATAGAGGCAGACTCTGAACCTATGGAACGCAGAGAAGAAGACAATTGAGATGTGACCAGTGTAAGGGCATTATCTCTCAGGTCATTCTGTTGTTGACTTCTGGGGACCAGAGGTCAGTACTCACTGAGAGACACAGGGATGGAGAAGATGGCGCCACTTCCTGTTCCCACCCACAGCCGGCCAGAGATGAAGGTGAGGGACGAGATCTGCAGCGGAGAGAGAGACAAGAAGGCAGGGCCTGGAGGAGACAGAAAGCCAAACAGTCAGGAACTTATCCATTCAGTTTTTGGGTTGAGGAGGTAAGGCTTGAAGCATAATTTAAGAAAATGTATTCAAAGTTGTACATTAACTTCTATGTGGGCCATTACATGCTCACATCAGCAATATAAACATGAACAGATTCATGAACTGAGAATCCTGTTCCTGCTCCTACCCAGTGTTTTGGTGACCAGAGGGGTCAGATCCACATCCTGCAGGGGCCGGCCAGTGGACCAATCAAAAAGCCTGAGTGTAGGGTCGAGCCGGCAGGACGTCCACACACCACTTCCTGCCGCACACAGGAAACGCACCTGCTGCTCACTGCGCTCCGAGACGGTTAAAGTTTGCTGAAAGAGAGAGGTGGGAAATATAGACAAAATAATACAAAGTACAAACCATTCTGAGTTCATACACAATATTTTCAGGTTCATCAAACTCTTACCTCCACTTTTCTATTCTCGACATCGACCACATGAACCCGATTCCAGTATCCTACCCATAAGCCTGCCCCCTTCGCTAGGCAACAGCGAATGGGCTGCAGTGGAGTTGATCCCAGAGGCAAAACCTCATGTGATTGGAGATCCCATCCACCTGTCAAATATAGTGATGATTAGTCATCATCAGTCTCTTAGAATAACAGGTTGTATCTGGTCATGGATAGATGGTATGCAGTTTGTCAAATTGACATCAAAATGGTACCACTTCTTCCCTCCTTTCCTTCATATGCACTGATATGATCCTGACAGTAACCTGACCTGATCCTGACAGTACCCTGACCTGATCCTGACAGTACCCTGACCTGATCCTGACAGTAACCTGACCTGATCCTGACAGTAACCTGACCTGATCCTGACAGTACCCTGACCTGATCCTGACAGTACCCTGACCTGATCCTGACAGTACCCTGACCTGATCCTGACAGTACCCTGACCTGATCCTGACAGTAACCTGACCTGATCCTGACCTGATCCTGACAGTACCCTGACCTGATCCTGACAGTAACCTGACCTGATCCTGACAGTACCCTGACCTGATCCTGACAGTACCCTGACCTGATCCTGACAGTACCCTGACCTGATCCTGACAGTAACCTGACCTGATCCTGACAGTAACCTGACCTGATCCTGACAGTACCCTGACCTGATCCTGACAGTACCCTGACCTGATCCTGACAGTAACCTGACCTGATCCTGACAGTAACCTGACCTGATCCTGACAGTAACCTGACCTGATCCTGACAGTACCCTGACCTGATCCTGACAGTACCCTGACCTGATCCTGACAGTAACCTGACCTGATCCTGACCTGATCCTGACAGTAACCTGACCTGATCCTGACAGTACCCTGACCTGATCCTGACAGTACCCTGACCTGATCCTGACAGTAACCTGACCTGATCCTGACCTGATCCTGACAGTACCCTGACCTGATCCTGACAGTAACCTGACCTGATCCTGACAGTACCCTGACCTGATCCTGACAGTACCCTGACCTGATCCTGACAGTAACCTGACCTGATCCTGACAGTACCCTGACCTGATCCTGACAGTAACCTGACCTGATCCTGACAGTAACCTGACCTGATCCTGACAGTAACCTGACCTGATCCTGACAGTAACCTGACCTGATCCTGACAGTAACCTGACCTGATCCTGACAGTAACCTGACCTGATCCTGACAGTAACCTGACCTGATCCTGACAGTAACCTGACCTGATCCTGACAGTAACCTGACCTGATCCTGACAGTAACCTGACCTGATCCTGACAGTACCCTGACCTGATCCTGACAGTACCCTGACCTGATCCTGACAGTACCCTGACCTGATCCTGACAGTACCCTGACCTGATCCTGACAGTACCCTGACCTGATCCTGACCTGATCCTGACAGTACCCTGACCTGATCCTGACAGTACCCTGACCTGATCCTGACAGTAACCTGACCTGATCCTGACAGTAACCTGACCTGATCCTGACAGTACCCTGACCTGATCCTGACAGTACCCTGACCTGATCCTGACAGTACCCTGACCTGATCCTGACAGTACCCTGACCTGATCCTGACAGTAACCTGACCTGATCCTGACAGTAACCTGACCTGATCCTGACAGTAACCTGACCTGATCCTGACAGTACCCTGACCTGATCCTGACAGTACCTGACCTGATCCTGACAGTAACCTGACCTGATCCTGACAGTAACCTGACCTGATCCTGACAGTAACCTGACCTGATCCTGACAGTAACCTGACCTGATCCTGACAGTAACCTGACCTGATCCTGACAGTACCCTGACCTGATCCTGACAGTAACCTGACCTGATCCTGACAGTACCCTGACCTGATCCTGACAGTAACCTGACCTGATCCTGACAGTAACCTGACCTGATCCTGACAGTACCCTGACCTGATCCTGACAGTAACCTGACCTGATCCTGACAGTACCCTGACCTGATCCTGACAGTAACCTGACCTGATCCTGACAGTAACCTGACCTGATCCTGACAGTACCCTGACCTGATCCTGACAGTAACCTGACCTGATCCTGACCTGATCCTGACAGTAACCTGAGAGGGGGAATTACCTGGGTTGTGCGAGAAGAATGCAAGCGTCCCATTGGCTAATCCAGCAATGACTTGACCATGTGAATACCTGAAGGGTTTAGAGTTGAAAGTAAACATAAATAAAGACAAAACATGCAATATTCAAACTGGTAAACAATTATCCTTTCAGATCTAGTCATCCAAGTGTCCAACTGTAGGGGCTCGCGGTCTATATCGGACTGGGTACAGATGTACTCACGTGAGAGAGTGCACACCCTCAGACAGAGAGATAGACTGCAGACAGCGCCTCCTAGCTGTGGACGCGGAGTGGACCAACACACTGGGAATGGAGGAAGAAAGAGAAAAAGAGAGGAGAGGGAGAATGAGCAACTGTCAACTGTTTAACATATCATGGAACAGCATGGTTCTGATCTCCACACCTCACCTTCCTTCCTGAGTTCCAATCCACACAGTTCCTGAGGTCTCACCTGATGACAAAGAAACAGAACAGAGACGGTAAGCTGATAGCATTGCCAGTGTTTAAAGCATTGTTAATGGAAATAACTAGTTGAGTGATGATTTGGAAATGATGGTGGCTATGGTTAACAAGTCTACAGAAATCTAAAATTGGTAAGCTGATCCTAGATCTGTGCCTAAGGGTAACTTTTACCCGGAGAGTAATAGATAGCACTGACCAGTAGGGGGCACAGCACAGATGCATAGGGCGGGCGAGGTGGGCGGGAGGCTGAACTGATCCAGCACCGTATTGGACCGTGCAGGGTTGATCACTGTGACATCACTACTGGAGGCGGGACCAGAGACCACCCACACAGCACACTGACAGAGTGGATGGAAGAGAGAGGAGTGATGCCTACTACTGAAAAATGACAGCTCAACCCCTAGTCCAGTGTTTCCCAAACTTGGTCCTGGAGACTCCAAGGGGTGCACGTTTTGGTTTTTGCCCTAGCACTGCCCAGCGGATTCATATAATCATAGCTTAGTGATGAGTTGATCATTTGAATCAGCTGTGTGGTGCTAGGGCAAAAACCAAAACCTCTTGGGGTCCCCAGGACCGAGCTGGGGAAACACTGCCCTAGCCCCTACCCACTAGGCATATGTGTGGAGACCTAAAAAGGTTTGGATGGGTGTAAACAGTATTCTAAACAACATGGTTCCATCTAGCCTGTCAGTGGACATGGAGCTGCTACCATATTGATTCTACCTATCAAACCTCTCAGATCTACAAGAAGTGCCAGTAAGAGCTAGGGGTCGATTTGGCATTGAGAAAACCATTGGCATGACATGGTCTGAAAATGGTGGTTAGATGGTACTGCAAGTGGTAGTTACTATGACTAGAACTAGTAAATTGACGGTAATGACCACCTTACCGTTGTCTCGCCTGAGATCTCAGGTGTGACAGCAACAGCACAGTTTAGCTACAGAGAGAAAACACAAGTTAGGGACTGTCTTCTGGGAAAAGACTGTCTGGGTTAAAAACCATAGCACTGATTGTATAGACATGTTTGTGAATAGTATGTCCTACCTTGGCTGTAGAATCTCTCTGGTCCAGCAGTCTGAGCTGCACTAGGACAGGCACATCTTTGGGCTCAGGGGTCGGCTCTGAGGAATCCTGCAATAATCCCACACAATATACTGTATGTACCAGATTAAGGGTTGTGTCTACTTCCACAGTCTGTGTCAGTATTTTCACCTCCGAAGTAAATACTGTGTTTACTTACAGTGTCTTCAGAAAGTATTCACACCCCTTGACTTTTTCCACATTTTGTTGAGTTACTGCCTGAATTTAAAATGGATTCAATTGAGATTGTGTGTCACTGATCTACACATAATACCCCATGTCACAGTGGAATTATACAAATAAATAACAAATGAAAAGCTGAAATGTCTTGAGTTAATATGTATTCAACCCTTTTGGTATGGCAAGCCTAAATAAGTTAAAGGAGTTAAAGTGTTGCTTAACAAGTCACAACTTGCATGGATTCACTCTGTGTGCATTCTGTTTTGAATGACTACTCCATCTCTGTACCCCACACATACAGTTATCTGTAAGGTCCCTCAGTAGAGTAGTGAATTTTAAGCACCGATTCAACCACAAAGACCAGGGATGTTTTCCAATGCCTCGCAAAGAAGGGCAAAAAAGCAGACATTGAGCATCCCTCTGAGCATGGAGAAGTTATTAATTACACTTTGGATGGTGTATCAATACACCCAGTCACCATAAAGATACAGGCATCCTTCCTATCCCAGTTGCAGGAGAAGAAGGAAACCGCTCAAGGATTTCACCACGAGGCCAATGGTGATTTTAAACATTTACTGGCTGTGATAGGAGAAAACTGAGGATGGATCAACTGAGGATGGATCAACAACATTGTAGTTACTCCGCAATACTAACCTAAATGACAGAGAGAAATGAGGAAGCCTGTACAGAATAAAATAGTCCAAAACATGTATCCTGTTTGCTATAAGGGACTAAAGTAATACTGTAAAACATGTGGCAAAGAAATTCATTTTTTGTTTTGAATACAAAGCGTTATGTTTTGGGGCAAATCCAAAACAACACATAACTGAGTACCACTCTTCATATTTTCAAGCATGGTGGTGACTGCATCATGTTATGGTTATGCTTGTCATCTGCAAGGACTATGGAGTTTTTTAGGATAAAAGAAAATTCATAATAGAGCTAAGCACAGGCAAAATCCTAGACGAAAACCTGGATCAGTATGATTTCCAAAAGACACTGGGAGACAAATTCACCTTTCAGCAAGACAATAACCTAAAACACAAGCCCAAATATACACTGGAGTTGTTTACCAAGACGACATTGTAACTAGGCCACTCAGGAACATTCAGTTTTGACTTAAATAAACTTGAAGATGCCAAAACTTTAAAATGTCTGTCTAGCAATGACCAACAACCAACATGACAGAGCTTGAAGAATTTTTAAAAGAATAATAAAAATGGGCAAATAGTGTACAATCCAGGTGTGCAAAACTCTTAAGAGATTCAGCCAAAAATACAATTTATAATCTCGCTAATAATCGCTGCCCAAGGTGATTCTAACATCTATTGACTCAGGGGTTGAATACTTACGTAATCAAGATAGATTAGTGTTTTATTTTCCATACATGTTTTACAAATATTACAATTTCTCCCACTTTGACATTACAGATTATTGTTTGTAGATTGTTGTCAAAAAAATGAGTTAAATCTATTTTAATCTCACTTTGTAACTCAACAGAACGTGGAAAAGTCAAGGGGTGTGAATACTTTCTGAAGGCACCGTACAGTTGAAGTCCTAAGTTTACATACACCTTAGCCGAACACATTTCAACTCAGTTTCACAATTACTGACATTTAATCCTAGTAAAAATTCCCTGTCTTAGGTCAGTTACGATCACCACTTTATTTTAAGAATGTGAAATGTCAGAATAATAGTAGAGAATGATTTCTTTCTTTCGTCACATTCCCAGTGGGTCAGAAGTTTACATACACTCAATTAGTATTTGGTAGCATTGCCTTTCAATTGTTTAACTTGGGTCAAGCGTTTCGGGTAGCCTTCCACAAGCTTCCCCAAATAAATTGGGTGGATTTTGGCCCATTCCTCCTGACAGAGCTGGTGTAACTGAGTCAGGTTTGTAGGCCTCCTTGCTCGCACACGCTTTTTCAGTTCTGCCCACACATTTTCTATGGGAGTGAGGTCAAGGCTTTGTGATGGATACTCCAATACCTTGACTTTGTTGTCCTTAAGCCATTTTGCCACAACTTTGGAAGTATGCTTGTGGTCATTGTCCATTTGGAAGACCCATTTGCGACCAAGCTTTAACTTCCTGACTGATGTCTTGAGAAGTTGCTTCAATATATCCACATAATTTTCCTACCTCATGATGCCATCTATTTTGTGAAGTGCACCATTCCCTCTTGCAGCAAAGCACCCCCACAACATGATGCTGCCACCCCTGTGCTTCACGGTTGGGATGGTGTTCTTCGCTTGCAAGCCTCCCCCTTTTCCCTCCAAACATAACGGTGGTCATTATGGCCAAACAGTTCTATTGTGATACAGTGAATTGTAAGTGAAATAATAAACAATTGTTTATTATTGTCTGTAAACAATTGTAAACAATTGTTGTTGTGTCATGCACAAAGTAGATGTCCTAACCGACTTGCCAAAACTATAGTTTGTTAACAAGAAATGTGTGGTGGTTGAAAAACGAGTTTTAATGACTCCAACCTAAGTGTATGTAAACTTCCCACTTCAACTGTGTGTGTGTGTGTTTACCTGTGTGTGTGACAGCGGTATGCTCCAGCCATGAACCTGGCGTTTTCCCAGGGTTCCCCAGACATGGGAGCGGATTTCTCTGTACAGCTCCCTCCTCCTGACCCGAGGAGACAGGGCTGCAGCAGGGGAGGCACCACTGGGAGGAAGCGGGAAGAGGAAAAACAAAGGGGAAGAAGGGGCAGTGGGTGAGAGAGTGGTTTAAAAAGATGTACTGTTTTATGATAGTTACTAATGTAACCTATGGTAGTAGAGGTGAGTTCACTTCAAACCTTACAATGTAAAGCACTCTGAGCAGTTGGAAAGAGCTCCATAGACATGTAATCCCATTATCATGGGGCGGCAGGTAGCCTAGTGGTTAGAGCGTTGGGCCAGTAGCCGAAATGTTTGTGGATTGAATCCCTGAGCTGACATGGTAAAAATCTGTCGTTCTGCCCCTGAACAAGGCAGTTAACCCACTGTTCCTAGGCTGTCATTGTAAATAAGAATGTGTTCTTAACTGACTTGCCTTGTTAAATAAAATGTTAAATAAAATAAAAATCAACGTACTCTGTCTGAGTTGTACTGACTGCCAGTTGCCGTGGAGACCCCATTGGTGAGTGAGTGAGGGACTGGGACGTCGGCAGGGCCAACGCTAGAGCAGCAGACGGAACCAAGGGGTTCTTGTTCAGGCCAAACAAACGGTTGAATCTTGAACGGACAGAGAGACAGTTAATGGTTAATTTGACTACAATGGACCAGAAACCCTGCCCACCTCACAGGAATACAATAACTCTTACACATAACTTTCCCATAGGCACTCTGGTCATGTGCTTGGGCTATAGACTGTGTAGCCACAGGTAAATATGAACAACTATTGAGCTAAATGTTGTGAAGCCAGGCCCAAGACAAATATGTGTGGATGTGTGCCTGTTATCAGTTCAAAGTTTAAAGTGGAGAAAGTGGTTAGCAGCATCTGTGGACTTCTTCACTGCAATAATTGCCAAATTATAAACAGTCGTCTTTTCTTTCCTGATTCTTCACTCCCTCGCTCTCACCTTCTCCACACACTAGTCCTCTCTCTCTCCGTGATCCTCTCTTCTTGGGTGGCCCTGAAAAGAAGGGATGACTGATGTGAGATTGAGAGAAATGAGTTATTCCCTTCTCCCTTTTCTACAGGACTATGAAACCTCCTGTCAGTCTACTTCCATGGGGGAGACAGGCAGGTATGGTTACCGAATGGCCTGACTGCGTCTTACAGCCTCCTGCAGCTCAAACAAACGCTCCTTATACTGGTTCTTCTCCATGACAACACGGGACATCTCCGAACGAGAGAACCGACGCAGCGATATGGGCAGGGAGGACTATGGGTAACAGATTAACATTCTAGTTAGAGTACATCAAGTCCATTAGAGAAACAGAAAAAGGTTACAACACATCTATTAGCAGAATATAAAGAGACAACACAAAGAAAGCCCTCTTACATCATCTGATTTATTTGCTTCCAGTTCATTCCGAAGTCTACAGAAAAGAAGAAACACACGCAATCAATGAATCACACCACATTAACAAATATTGTTTGTATACCTTTGTCTCATTCTGCCAACCATCAACGACCTGACACTAGAGTTGTGTACCTCTTGGTTTCCTCCTCCATCTCCTTCATCCTTCCCTCCAATCGGGTGACAGTCTCCAGGCAGGAAGTCACCTCCACTTTAAGAGCTGACCTCTCATTGGTCAGCTCCTCCACACGAGAGATCAGTGCTTTCCGGGCCGCATTCACTAACTCACTGGAAGAGGTAGAGGGAGATAATGTAAGAGTGAGTGAGAGAAAATTAATGAGAGATAGAAAGAATGCATAAGTAAGTAAACACAGTAAACAAAGGATCCATTGTGCCCAGTTTTACTTCAGGCCCAATGTGCAGTCTGTCAACGTATTTAAATGAAACAGAGGCATAGTGAATGGTAAGCCCCCTACACACAGAGTTAGTCACACAGGACTAGTCATAGTAGGGTAATAATAACGGTGGGATAAACGCGGGGACTTACTGGGTGTGTTTCAGTTCCTCATACTGAGAAAGAATCTCCTCAAACTGGTCGGTGCTGCCTGCACAGACAAGAAAAAACAAACAGATCTCACCACAAATAGCATTAACCCATACCTTAACCCTAAGTCAACCCTTTTCAGAACAACTAGCTTGTAATTGCTCACGCCAGTTCTCATGACATTGACACTTCAGTCCAGTCTAACTAGTGCCTACTGCCCAGCACTGCCTATGATACCCCCTCCATCTGCCTCAGCTCTTTCCCCCTAGCCTTCCTCTGGCTGTAAAATAGAGGTTGTATGTATTTTAAGAGAGCAAAGGGCATACATTTCACCTTATGTGAACAACCAGTGCAGTGTTTCACTGCAAACAAGGGGCGTAGGTGTGCCCTTGCCTAATGGCCGTACCTCTGACACTGGCCCCCTGGTCCACACTCTCTATGTATTCCCGACTCAGCTCTGACAGCTCTGAGAACACAGACTCCGTGTTCCTCAGCTCCCATTCCAGACTATCCATATCCTCCTCCTCTCCTTCATTCTCCTGCTTCGCTCCTCCTTCCTCTTTCTCCTCCTCTTCCTTCATTTCTTCCTCCATGCTGGTCTTGGTCTCGTCTCCGATTGGCTCTTTGGCATCTGCTCGGACCGGGGTGCTAGGGAACATGGGTAACAGAGAAAAGGTTGGGAGGGGGCAGCGAGTGTCAGTTTGTCCAACAGTAAAGTGTGTGTTGGGGAGATGTCCAATCAAAAGTCTTTCTGAACCATGACAGACCTGTGAAGGAAAGTAGTCTGATTTACAGTTAACTAGTTGTGGCTAAGTTGGTTTATGGTTATGAATGTGTAAAAGAAAAGCTTTCATGGTAATGCAATAAAGTCAGTCCAGTTCATCTTGCACTGTAATCACACACATACAGGACATACCTGGCCTTCATAAGGCCATGAAACTTCACCAGCTCAGGGGTGGAGCTTATGATGTCATTGATGAAGGACGCATCTCTGTCTGGCATTACAACAATGTCAATCACTCTATCGTCTTTGGTTACCGGTTCTTCCAACAGGACAGAATTAGGAGGTGTTTCTGGCGTTCGATCAGTTAGCTGGAAAAGGGGAGGAGTCAGTAAGGACAATTCCGTAGAAATATACTACTGCTACAAGACAGAACAGAGGTTATCAAATCTAGAGAACGTACCTCCTGCCCGCTAACACAGGATTCTGACTGGCCCTGGGTAGATTGTGAATTCTTGGAGCGCACATGGTTACTAAAGACAGACAGGGCCCGTTGTGACATCATAATGCAGTGAAAATCAGAAACCATCAAATGAATGTACCACAGTGAAAGATTTCTTTAGAATGTAAAGACTGCATACCGTTCCATGTTGTTGTAGTCATATTAACTGAATTGAGTGGTGGCTAACCTTAGTGGAGATCCCTCTCTCTCTAGATCCCTTTTCCTTTCCAGCAGATCCTTATAACTGAGCACCAACTGAGAGAGAGTGAGAGAATGTGAATTTGGAAAGAGAAAAAGAAGGACAACAAGGAGGGACAGGGGAATAATAAAATACATTTCCAATGATGGACAGAAGCTGTTACTGATAGAAGAGTACACAGACGTCGAGTCCCAAACAGCCTCATCAGTCTAAACATGCTGTCGTCTGACCTTGTTGTGAGTGTGCTTCAGTGTGTTCAACTCTCGGCCCAGTCCAGCCCGCTGTTCCTCCAAGGCCACCACTGTCACAGAAACAACACAACACACAGTAGCAATTTGCATTAGCATCACATACAGTAAGCCTCAATGACGAAGGGAGCCAGTCAGATTCTGCCGTAGCCTACTTGCCATGGTCTTACCAAACATCCTCAGTTTGTAACAAAAAGGACGTGAATGAAGGAAGTGAATGAAATAATATAAAATCATCTACACAAACATGAAGAGGGTAAGGCATCAAAAGAGAGAGCGGGAAATAGATAGAGATTGTTACAACACTGTACATAGTCATAATAGAACATTTGAAATGTCTTTATTCTTTTGTGAGTGTAATGTTTACTGTTAATTTCTTATTGTTTATCAAATTTTATTTGTCACATGCGCCGATTACAACAGGTATACCTTAGAGTGAACCGCTTACTTACAAGCCCTTACAGAGTCAATGTGCAGGGGCACAGGTTAGTCGAGGTAATTGAGGTAATATGTACATGTAGGTTGAGTTAAAGTGACTATGCATAGACAATAAACAGAGAGTAGCAGCAGCGAATGTTGTCTATAATGCATGGCTTCTGGCCGGGGTATGTACAAACAGTCACTGTGGGGACGATATCGTCGATGCACTTATTGATGAAGCCAGTGACTGATGTGGTATACGCAATGCCATCGGATGAATCCCAGAACATATTCCAGTCTGTGCTAGCAAAACAGTCCTGTAGCTTAGCATCTGCTTCATCTGACCACTTTTTTATTGACCGAGTCACTGGTGCTTCCTGCTTTAGTTTTTGCTTGTAAGCAGGAGTCAGGAGGATAGAATTATGGTCAGATTTGCCAAATGGAGGGCGAGGGAGAGCTTTGTACACGTCTCTGTGTCTGGAGTTGTTTTTTCCCTCTGGTTGCACATTTAACATGCTGGTAGAAATTAGGTTAAACGGATTTAAGTTTCCCTGCATTAAAGTCCCCGGCCACTAGGAGCGCCACCTCTGGCTGAGCATTTTCCTGTTTGCTTATGGCTTATACAGCTCATTGAGTGCAGTCCTAGTGCTAACATCGGTTTGTGGTGGTAAATAGACAGCTACGAAGAATATAGATGAAAACTCTTGGTAAATAGTGTGGTCTACAGCTTATCATGAGATACTCTACCTCAGGCGAGCAAAACCTCAAGACTTCCTTAGATTTCTTGCACCAGCTGTTGTTTACAAATATACACAGACCGCCACCCCTTGTCTTACTGGAGGCAGCTGTTCGATCCTGCCGAAAAAGAGTAAAACCCACCAGCTGTATGTTATTCATGTCGTTGTGACTCGGTGAAACATAAGGTATTGCAGTTTTTAATGTCCCGTTGGTAGGATATACATGCCCATAGTTTGTCTATTTTATTATCAAATGATTGGTCCTATTAGCCAACGTACAATGGTAAAGGCAGATTACCCACTCGCCGTCGGATCCTTACAAGACACCCAGACCTATGTCCCCGATATCTCCGTCTCTTTCTCCTGCGAATGACGAGGATGAGGGCCTTGTCGGGCGTCTGAAGTAAATCCTTCGCGTCCAACTCGTTAAAGAAAAAGTATTCTTCCAGTACGGGGTGACCCAGTCAGACACTCACATTGGTCAGCCTGCTCTCTGGCCTTTTTCTCCAGTTCTTTTTCCCTCCTCTCTCTCTCCTTCTCTCTTCCTCTCATCGTCCTCCGCTCCTGCTCAATCTGGTCATCCAACTCCAGATACCGCTAAAGGCAAAAAACAAACATGTATCAAAATGAATGAAACTATATGAAACTTTATTTATGCATTTTAATCAACATCCTGAATTCACTGAGTTGAAAAGGAATTGACCCCAAACCCTGACTCCATATCACATTAGCATAAATAAAATAAAAAAATATAATCCATAAATACTTCCATCCCCTCTCACCTCCTGGCTCTCTCTCCTCAGTAGTTTCTCACTCTGGTATCTCTCCAACAGCTCATCTCTCTCTCCTTTCTCTCTCTCAGCCTCCTCCTCCCTCTCTCGGAGCTGGGCTCTGCAGCTGGCCAGGCCCTCCAGGACCCATACAAGGATGGGCACCAGGGACTCCACAACCCCTACGCCATGGGTCTCAATCACTGTCTGTAGCAGGGAAGGAGGGATGGGGGGTAGCATCAGATGAGTGTGGGTGGTGATGGAGAAGAGACAGAGGAATAAAAAGCCAGCTAGGAGATAGAGGCAGGAAAGGGGCGAAAGAACCGAAAGCAGTCGAGTGGTGGATGTGATGTGATGTGTGTTTACCTGTAGTTCTGAGTACAGTTTCCCGGCCTCTTCACTCACAATGTCAGGGTCCAGATCCAGCTCCCCAGACCCACACACGATACTCTCTCCACACTCCATCCCTCTATCTCTCGCTCTGTCTATAAGCAAATGGGTCTCAGCTGATATGAGTATGTGAACTGTGTGTCTGTCAATACACCTCTTCCTCTTATATATAAATACCTACCCAACTAGTTTATCTAGACCTCTCACACTCATGTCTACTCCCATTTCATCCATCTCTCTACTGTACATGGTCCTTCCTCCATTTCTACAGTAAATGACGCCCCTATTCTCCTTAATGCCTCTTCCTCTGCTCTAGCTTACGCTGATGTCTGGGGGGGGGGGGCATTCTGAAAGAGAGAGAAAAAAACAATCATAATCATTTCTATAATGTCAGTGGGAAATATAGGCTTGCAGGTACATACTACATGACTATTTTCAGAAGTAAAAACCCCTTTACAACAATCAAACCACCATCATCTGTTTCCCTTTATCTTAGTTTCCTGTGTCTCACTGTGAGGGACAGAATGTGAACACTAGACATAGAAGTGATACAGTTTGTATCGAGTTAGTTACTTTATTCACACTATGAACCTTGTCTACTTTTACATATGTCTGTTGCTCTCTCCAATAACAGGTTGTGCCGTTAGACAAGTGACTTGGCAGTATGCAGAATCAGAATGACTTAACATTTAGCATTACTAAGCAAAATGACTCCATGCACGGTTAGTAAGCCTACTCCTTTTAATTCACACACACGACTTACCGACTTACCGAGTTTCCCAACCTGACTTGCCCTAGCAGGCGTACCTGTCCTCCTCACAGATCCCTCCTCCTGCCACCACCAGGCTCTTAACTGGGGATCAAAACACATGACAGTACCCACTACCCTGGTCTAGGCCTCACACCTACAGGCAGTGGATCCCAAGTAACCTAGACCAATGTCTGGCAAGCCTTGTCCCTGGATATGAATATCACAGATGGGGTTTCTTTCTTGTTATTGTTGTGTTGTTATTCTAAAGTAACTGTCAGATTGTTATGCAATCTGTCCTCCAAAACGATTCAGATTGTACAAACACTTACCACCTGTTGCTGAATTGGTAGTTTGTGTTGCTGGGTACTGTATGTACTACAAAAGCACACGCGCGCACACACACACACACACACACACACACACACACACACACACACGCGAGATATTGAATGACAGCAACACACGGACGTCCAAAGAATAATCGACGATACAGCCTAAGCAATAAACACCAACTCGATCTAGCCGGCCTGAAGTGCTATAACATGATGACTTATAGCTCTTACGAGATCACCTTCATTTCATTTGACCAACTGTTTAGCCTACTGTAGTTCGGGGGAAATGAACCAAAACGTTCACTCTGTCTTTTTATATGTTACTCACCTTTGAGTCTCTTTAGTTCCCAAAACGTGTATATCATTTGTTGAAACAGGTAATATTCCAGTAGTTCACTTTGGAGAAGATATCAATTACTCCTAAAATGAGTTTAAAGAAGGGGTGTAGTTTAATTGCGACTCATTTGATCGAATTCCTGTTCTGGCCTATCGGAGTGATAAGACTGTCTGCGGTGTCCAATGGTCGTGTACAAGAGGCGGGACATGGGCTGGTCTAGTTTTCAAGGGAGGAAAAAAAAGTTCGTAACTTGAACAATGACACGTGACGATGGAAACGCTGAATGGTTGTCAGGTGACCTTCTCTAATACCTGTCTGAATTTTTCACATATAACCTTTCACCCTTTAATCAAGTACAGTATAACTATGTGAACAACTGAACACTGCAGAAAACCAGCAGATGTTTGCAAAGACGTGGCCAGGTATCCAATTTCATATACAGCAGTCATTCTATAGGATCAGGTTGTGTTTTTACAGAACATCCTGCTGACTATGCGCTGAAATTGCAGGAAAAGTTTCCTTTCTACATGACATGAGTTACTACCGTAATAACAAATGGTTTGGGGAAGTGAAGGAAATGTGCCAGTGAAACTCAGTACTCTTAGGCAATTCATAGGCCTTTGCCTGAACTATAGACAATGAAACTAGTTTTGAGTATTACTAGCAAGGGCATGAAGAATGAGTACAGTACATTCTCCAGCAGATGGAGACAAACACACAGATGTCTTTGTCTCTTGTGTGTCTTTCGCTCTGTTTATCTGTATGTACACTGACTGTACAAAACATTAGGAACATCTTCCTACTATTGAGTTGCACCACTTTTTGCTCTCAGAACAGCCTCAATTCATCGGGGCATGGAGTGTTGAAAGCGTTCCACAGGGATGCTGGCCCATGTTGACTCCAATGCTTCCCACAATTGTGTCAAGTTGGCTGGATGTCCTTTGGGTGGTGGACCATTCTTGATACACACAGGAAACGGTTGAGCATTGCAATTCTTGACACACTCAAACCGGTGCGCGTGTCACCTACTACCATACCCCATTCAAAGGCACTTCAATCTTTTGTCTTGCCCGTTTACCCTCTGAATGGCACACATGCACAATCCAATTAGCCTAGATGAAGAGGAGACAGGTTAAAGAAGGATTTTTAAGCCTTGAGACAATTGAGACATGAAGTGGATTTAACAGGTGACATCAATAAGGGGTCATAGGTTTCACCTGGATTCACCTGGTCAGTTTATGTCATGAAATAGCACACTCGCTGTTTTGTACACTCTGTATCTCTCTCTCTCTCTCTCTCTCTCTCTCTCTCTCTCTCTCTCTCTCTCTTTCACACACACACACACACACACTCACTCCTTTACTCCACCCTCCATCATAACCATAGGATGAAAGATCAAATTCTTTGAGAGGCTAGTTAAGGACTATATCATCTCCACATTACCCGAAACCCTAGACCCACTAGAATTCTCATATTGCCAAACAAATCCATGGACGATGCAATCACCATTGCACTGCACACTGCCCTATCCCAGGATATGTTGTTTCCAGTTTGCATAAAGTCCAGCTCTTTAAGGGCCGTCGTGGTATCGGCTTGAGGGGGATGTACACAGCTGTGACTATAACCGAGGAGAATTCTCTTGGGAGATAATACGGTCGGCATCTGATTGTGAGGTATTCTAGGTCGGGTGAACAAAAGGACTTGAGTTCCTGTATGTTATCACAACCACATCATGAGTTGTTAATCATGAAACATACACCCACGCCCTTTTTCTTCCCGGAGAGAAATAACCTCTCACTCATTGTCAACAGAACAACGGAGATGATCTTGATCTTCAGGAATCAGCAGAGGGAGCACCCCCCTATCCACATCGACGTGACCGCAGTGGAGAAGGTGGAAAGCTTCAAGTTCCTTGGACTACACATCACTGACAAACTGAAATGGTCCTCACACACAGACAGTGTGGTGAAGAAGGTGCAACAGCGCATCTTTAACCTTTTTTGGCTTGGCACCTAAAACCCTCACAAACTTTTACAGATGCACAATTGAGAGCATCCTGTCGGGCTGTATCACTGCCTGGTATGGCAACTGCACCGCTCGCAAACACTGGGCTCTCTAGAGGGTGATGCGGTCTGCCCAGCGCATCACCGGGGGCAAATTACCTGCCCTCCAGGACACCTACAGCACCCGATGTCACAGGAAGTCCAAAAAGATGAAGGACAACAACCACCCGAGCCACTGCCTGTTCACCCCGCTATCATCCAGAAGGCGAAGTCAGTACAGGTGCATCAAAGCTGGGACCGAGAGACTGAAAAACAGCTTCTGTTTCAAGGCCATCAGACTGTTAAATAGCCATCACTAGCACATTAGAGGCTGCTGCCTATATACATAGACTTGAAATCACTTGCCACTTTAATAAATGGCACACTAGTCACTTTAATAACGTTGCATATTTTGCATTACTCATCTCATATGTATATACTGTATTCTATCCTATTCTACTGTATCTTAGTCAATGCCGCTCTGACATTTCTCGTCCATATATTTAAACATTCTTAATTCCATTCCTTTACTTAGATTTGTCTGTATTGGGTATATGATGTGAAATTGTTAGATATTGTTAGATATTACTGCACTGTACTGCACACTACACCCTCAATAACATCTGCTAAACACGTGTATGTGACCAATAAAATGTGATTTCCCACCAGGACAAGAGAAATACCTATGTAAGAATGCTGTTCATCGACTACAGCTCAGCCTTCAACACCATAGTGCCCTTCAAGCTCATCACTAAGCTCAGGGCCCTGGGTCTGAACCACTCCCTGTGCAACTGGGTCCTGGACTTCCTGATGGGCCGACCCCAATTAGTGAAGCCACCTCTGACTTGCTGATCCTCAACATGGTGGTGGTGCATGCTCAGCCCGCTCCTGTACTCCCTGTTCACCCATGACTGCTTGGCCACGCACGTCTCCAACTCAATCATCAAGTTTTCTGATGATACAACAATGGTAGGCCTGACTACCAACAACGGTGAGACAGGCCACAGGGAGGACGTGAGAGCCCTGGCGGAGTTATGCCAGGAAAATAACCTCAACAAAATGAATGAGCTGATCGTGGACTACAGGAGACAGCAGCGAGAGCATGCCCCCATTCACATCGACGGGTCCTCAGTAGAGAGGGTCAAACGTTCCTCGGCGTGCACATCACAGACAACCTGAAATGGTCCCTTCAGACAGACAGTGTGATGAAAAAGGTGCAACCAACCTCAGGAGGTTGAAGAAATTTGTCTTGGCCTATTAGACCCTCACAAACTACAGATGCACCATTGAGAGCATGCATTCGGACTGTATCACCACCTGGTACGGCAATTGCACCGTCCACAAAGCTGGGACCGAGAGACTGAGAAACTGCTTCTATCTCCAGGCCATCAGACTGTTAAATAGACACCACTAGCCGGCCTCCGCCAAGCACCCTGCCCTGAACCTTATTCGCTGTTCTAGCCGGTTATCACCCGGTACTCTACCCTGCACCTTAGAGGCTGCTGCCCTATGTACATAGAGTCATTGGACACTATTCACTTTAATAATGTTAACATACTCTTTTACCCACTTTATATATACAGTACCAGTCAAAAGTTTGGACACACCTACTCATTCAAGGATTTTTCTTTATTTTTACTATTTTCTACATTCTAGAATAATAGTGAAGACATCCAAACTATGAAATAACACATATGGACCAAACAAGTGTTCTACAAATTGAAATATATTTTATATTTCAGATTTTTCAAAGGTGCCACCCTTTGCCTTGATGACAGCTTTGCACACTATTGGCATTCTCTCAACCAGCTTGATGAAGTACACACCTGGAATGCATTTCAATTAACAGGTGTGCATTGTTAAAAGTTAATTTGTGGAGTTTCTTTCCTTCCTAATGCATTTGAGCCAATCAGTTGTGTTGTGACAAGGTAGGGGTGGTATACAGAAGATAGCCCTATTTGGTAAAAGACCAAGTCCATCTCAAGGCAAGCACAGCTCAAATAAGCACAGAGAAATGACAATCCATCATTACTTATAAGACATGAAGGTCAATCCGGAAAATTTCAATAACTTTGAAAGTTTTTTTCAAGTGCTGTCGCAAAAACCATCAAGCACTATGATGAAAGTGGCTCTCATGAGGACCACCACAGGAAAGGAAGACACAGAGTTACCTCTGCTGCAAAGGATAAGTTCATTAGAGTTACCAGACTCAGAAATTGCAGCCCAAATAAATGCTTCACAGAGTTCAAGTAACAGACACATCTCAACATCTGTAACAGACACATCAACAACTGTTCAGAGGAGACTGCATGAATCAGGCCTTCATGGTCAAATTGCTGCAAAGAAACCACTAGTAAAGGACACCAATAATAATAAGAGACTTGCCTGGGCCAAGAAACACTAGCAATGGACTTTAGATCGGTGGAAATCTGTCCTTTGGACTGATGAGTCCAAATTTGAGATTTTTGGTTCCAACCGCCGTGTCATTGTGAGACGCAGAGTAGGTGAACAGATGATCTCTGCATGTGTAGTTCCCACCGTGAAGCATGGAGGAGGAGGTGTGATGTGTGTGGGTGCTTTGCTGGTGACACTGTCAGTGATTTATTTAGAATTCAAGGCACAATTAACCATCACGGCTATCACAGCATTCTGCAGCGATACGCCATCCCATCTGGTTTGCGCTTAGTGGGACTATAATTTGTTTTTCAACAGGACAATGGCCCAACACACCTCCAGGCTGTGTAAGGGCTATTTGACCAAGAAGGAGAGTGACGGAGTGCTCTATCAGATGACCTGGCCTCCACAATCACCCAACCACATCCCAATTGAGACTGTTTGGGATGAGTTGGACATCAGAGTAAAGGAAAAGCAGCTAACAAGTATTCAGAATATGTGGGAACTCCTTCAAGACTGTTGGAAAAGCATTCCAAGTGAAGCTGGTTTAGAGAATACCAATAGTGTGCAAAGCTGTCATCAAGGCAAAGGATGGCAACTTTGAAGAATCTGAAATATAAAATATATTTTGACTTGTTTAACACTTGTTTGGTTATTACATGAGTCCATATGTGTTATTTCATAGTTTTGATGTCTTCACAACTATTATACAATGTAGAAAAAAGTAAACATAAAGAAAAACTCTGGAATGAGTAGGTGTGTCCAAACTTTTGACTGGTACTGTATATAGTGTATTCTAATCATGTAGAGTATAAATATTTTTCTTCTGGATTATTATTGCTAGGTATTACTACACTGTTGGAATTAGAAACACAAGCATTTCGCTGCACCTGCGATTATATCTGCAAATCTGTATATGCGACCAATAAACTTTGATTTGATCATGGAAATGTTATGCAATGTTTTACAAACGGTGGGCCTGTCTGACTAAATAGTGAAGAGTGACCATGTGAAAAGTAATCTACTTGCATCACATAGAAAATGGTGTTTTGTTTTCCACAGGAAACCTCTCATCGTCACCCTTTCCTGTTGCATTCCACCCAGACTGAAGAGGGAGATTGAGAAAGATGAAGAGGGAAAAGAGAGAGAGAGATAAAGGTCTGTTTATGTGACACCAGAACAAGTGGGGAAGAATTGGCGTTTACACATGGAGCCAGAGATTGTCAAATATTTAATCTTCAAATTACTCAACCAAAATACATTTTTATGGTGTGGAACAAATTCATAACATACATATAAAACATGACTGTTCTTCCACTAATACTAAAGTGTGACAGTGTGCAACACAGCCCGACCACTACGAGCAATAATCATAACTTGAAAACGTATTTCTCTCATCCCCTCTTTTTAATTTTTTTTAAACAGTCACAGTTTTTATAACACTCCTCCCTCTCTCCCCTATGAGCACCACCTTCCCATCCTCCCTCTCCTCCCTCGTTATCTCTCTCCTCCTCTTCGTCAGGAAGCGAAAGCCCACCACACTGCCCACCACCCCAAAACTGATAGCCAGAACCACCAATCCCAGCCCCAGGAGGTGCGAGGTCCGGCCCCCGACCTGCACTGATTGGTCCCAGATACCCAGGGCAACCACACTTAGGCCAATCAGAGTGCCCCAAACACCAAAGGCTAGCATGCAGGAGCCACAGGACAGTTCAGCGCCCCCGGTTATTACGGTGATGCCTGCCACGGAGACAACCCCTCCTGGTAGGGTCACCATCTCTGATTTGGAGTCATAAGTCACGGCGGTGGTGGCACCTGGGAGAGCAGAGGAATCCAGGGTGTCCATCTTTGTTGTTATCTTTTAGATGTCTCTTTCGTACTCCGTTAGTAGCTTCTGTACATATCTCTGTTACTCCTTTTGTATATTTCTCTTTGCTTTGTTGCTCTCTTGGCTTTGTGTCCTGTGTCCAGTCTTGTGTCCAGTCTCGTGTTCAGTCTTGTGTCCAGTCCTGGGCTACAAAGTAGTCAGTTAAAGCACATGGATGGAGGTGTGTTCATCTCGTCTGCAGTATATGTTTTACTTTTGAATGATATGATCGTGATGCAATATAATTACATTTACATTTAACATTTAAGTCATTTAGCAGACGCTCTTATCCAGAGCGACTTACAAATTGGTGCATTCACCTTAAGATATCCAGTGGAACAACCACTTTACAATAGTGCATCTAAATATTTTTTTTGGGGGGGGGGTTAGAAGGATTACTTTATCATATCCTATCCCAGGTATTCCTGGAATAGGATTAGTCCCTAATCAATATCACATGACTCTACAGCTTTAACTCAAGCATGAAATAAATAGAGAAAAAACACTGCTTTAAAGAGAAAGAAAACTATTTAATTTGAGAGAAAATAAATACTCACCTCAGTGGCTTCCTATCAATACTGGACCAAAGAGCACATTGGTTGGTTGATGTGTAAAATGTTGGTCTGTGGACGTCCTTTCCATTCATGAAAATCATTCGATTACTGAAGAGCCCAAATGTATGGGTTTTCTCATCTTCAGTAAAGGCCAAACTGTGTTGACTTTCTCTGTGGGGAGATTCTCAAGAAATGGGAGCAGACGACTCATTGCTTGTCACCTTTATCATGTGACGCCTACAAAGACGGAGGCGGACGCAGTTGTTATGATTGTTGTTATCATTTGTTTGTTTCTGCTGTTCTCTGTATTCAGTAGGAAGGTCTCGTCTGTCATTAAGCCTCATTATGACCCATTAACTGGTATTTATCTAGGACCCCTTCCTTTTCCTCTCCCTCGTTCCCTCGCTCTCTCTCTCTGAAGGTTTGGGCTGTGTCCCACCAAGGCATTGTTTGGGTAGACTTAGAGTTTATGTTTTTTCTAGTTCTTAAAAGGTTTCCCTCTCCTTGTTTCCAATATCACTTCCTCTCTTTAAGTGCTCTTTCTGCACTATTCTACTGAAAATAAATCACATTAGTAATGGTGAATTTGACTGTGTTCATAAAAAGCCTCAGAACGTCTTTTCCACTCCTGTGCTCATATATTTAGGTTTATAGCTCCTTATTTTGACCCTGAGGCAATGAGACTTTATAAGTACAGTAGTACTGTTTTTAACTGTATGGAATTTGCTTTTCAGTGTACTGCTTCTTGCGGTTTGCTACGGTCAGGAAATATATATCTACAGCCTGAATGTTGTTATCCATAAGGTACTGGGAGGTAATTTACCAATGCAGACCTGTGGAGGACACAGGTGGAGAGGTCACGGGGGTTCAGCCGTATTACCTATATGTGTCAGTAAGAACCCAGGATGATCCTCTTGCCAGGCCACAGAATGAGGCTCCCGTCTGTCTGAAGACCAGAAGACATCCCTACCACAGACAGACAGACGTACTCACACGTTGACTCAGTTAACTGCTTGTGTAACAGAGGGGTTTCCTGGCACGGTAGCTAGTACGACTGTTTACGAACAAACTCTGACATTCCCAGAAATGTGCCAATGTTGATCTGAAGCCATGAATCACATAAAATAATGCCATGTTTCCACCTGAGATTTCCCCCAGTGTTTTACCCAAAGGGCTCAGACTTGTATGATTCTATCTCCACGGACCGGCACCTGTGTCTCAGTGTGCCATGGCATCGACGGTCCTGCTCTGAGTTGGGGCCAAGGCCTGGCCACTGATACTTTTCAGCCTTTGTTTACATAACAATGGTGACTGTGAACATGGGTTAACACCTTTCTATGGTTAACACGTTCTCACAAAGCAACTGTCTTGATGACCCAGAGGTTGTTGATTCTGCTCTTTACAAGTCGTTGATAGTCTACTCCTGCCTTTTCACCCCAAGTCTTTAGTGTCACACTCCTGATGGAAACAAAATAACACTACAGCCTACATTAAAATAAACACATGATGGCACACTGATGCTGGGTAGGTCTGAGGTGGAAATTCAGCATTATAGCTGTCACTGTAAAAAAAGAATCAGTAACCGTTAGTTTCAGCAGATGCCTTTACTATCACAAAAAATGGTTATGTCCAGGTCAGGAATCTAACACTGGGCCTGTGGTTATGTCCAGGTCAGGAATCTAACACTGGGCCTGTGGGTATGTCCAGGTCAGGAATCTAACACTGGGCCTGTGGGTATGTCCAAGTCAGGAATCTAACACTGGGCCTGTGGTTATGTCCAAGTCAGGAATCTAACACTGGGCCTGTGGTTATGTCCAGGTCAGGAATCTAACACTGGGCCTGTGGGTATGTCCAGGTCAGGAATCTAACACTGGGCCTGTGGTTATGTCCAGGTCAGGAATCTAACACTGGGCCTGTGGGTATGTCCAGGTCAGGAATCTAACACTGGGCCTGTGGTTATGTCCAGGTCAGGAATCTAACACTGGGCCTGTGGTTATGTCCAGGTCAGGAATCTAACACTGGGCCTGTGGTTATGTCCAGGTCAGGAATCTAACACTGGGCCTGTGGGTATGTCCAGGTCAGGAATCTAACACTGGGCCTGTGGGTATGTCCAGGTCAGGAATCTAACACTGGGCCTGTGGGTATGTCCAGGTCAGGAATCTAACACTGGGCCTGTGGTTATGTCCAGGTCAGGAATCTAATACTAGGCCTGTGGGTACCTCCAGATCAGGAATCTAACACTGGGCCTGTGGGGAACTTCTATCTGGAGCTCAGAGATTACAGGTCAAAGGCCAGGGATTGTTTTTGTGAGGGGGAGGGGTAGTAATTATCTGAGTGATGGGGGTGATGGTAATTGACTCAGACTGGAGCAGGGCGGGGCAGTGGTAATCCAATGAACAAGCTCACTGGGTATATTTATAGGGAAGAGAAAATCCTCTTTTGACAGAGTTAGATAGGAACAGGTAAGAATCAGATATAAGGGTTAATTAGGACATGAGAAAGAGGGATGGTTATAGATGGCCTTCAGTATAGGCATAGGAGGAACAAACACTGTCAACTCACACATCCACATCAAAATAACAAAAGTTATCTCCAGCATACTGTTATTTTACCAACCTTTGTGATTATTGAAGCAGTTCGGGATCGTCCCAACCCAAATACGTAAAAGGTTGTTCTACGAATGCATTTTATGTCCTTGTGACAATGTGTTTACATTTTGATAAAAACTCTCAGTTTAAACAGTTGGGTTACATACTGCTGTAACTAAACTAAACCATGGTAAAATGTCAATAGTAATGTGTTTTCATTCAATTAAATTTTGGAATGTCCCAAGTCATGTTTTTCTGACTTTAACCCAATTAACCCCAACATTTCCCCAACTTTTCACCATCATTGTAAAGTCCTGGTTATTTTGATTCTTTGACAAAGTCATTTCTGAAGAGTATAATTTATTTAATGTGATTAATGAGTAAGCATGGTGTTTACAACTCTACAGTTGGACTTTTGTTGTTACCTATTTGTGACATAGTGGCTGTGTGGGTTCATTGTAAGTCATTTTGGACAATTCCTTACCTTGTTACTTATAGTACAGGCACAAATAAATGTGTGAGGAGGAAAGGGGGTAGGAGAAGGACAAACTACACTACCACAAGAAAAATTGAGACAGAGATGGGGGTCCAGGTGGGTAGGAGGTAGTAAAGAGGGATACATGTTCCTATCACAGACAAAACAAAGACAGACAGAGTGGGGAAAGAGACAATAATGGCTCATTTTCAACAAGGATTTGCCCCAGTGTTTTCCCAAAAGGCTCAGACTTTTCTGTTCCACTTACGCAGGTTGTCACCCATGTCTCACTGGGCCATGGCTCGGGCGGAGTTGCTCTAATTTGGAGGCAAGGCCCTGGGTACTTTAAATCTGGCTTGCATTTACATAACAATGGCTAACTGTGAACTTTAACACCTTCTCACAAAGCAACAGTCTTGAATGATACAGAGGTTGTTAATTATAGTCTTAATTGTCAAGTTACCTCAATAACTCCTCAAACCTGATTTGTAGTATAGGACTCTGATGGAAACACAACAACACTAGAGCTGACATTAACATAAAACACTGATGGTCCACTGGTGTGAGGGTAAGTCTCAATGGAAAAGCACCATAAGGGACTTACAGGGCATTACAGAAATACTTCTGTCAAAACAAACACTTAAAGAGGGAGAAGGGAACGACATGTTAAGAGATTTACAGTGGCAGTCAAAAGTTTGGACACACCTACTCATTCCAGGGTTTTTCTTTATTTGACTATTTTCTACATTGTAGAATAATAGTGAAGACATCAAAAACTATGAAATAACACATATGGAATAATGTAGTAACCAAAAAAGTGTTAAACAAATTAAAATATATGTTATATTTAAGATTATTCAAAGTTGCCACCCTTTGCCTTGATGACAGCTTTGCACACTTTTGGCATTCTCTCAACCAGCTTCATGACGTAGTCACCTGGAATGCATTTCAATTAACAGGTGTGTCTTGTTAAAAGTTAATTTGTGGAATTTCTTTCCTTCTTAATGCGTTGGTGCTAATCAGTTGTGTAGGGGTGGTATACAGAAGATAAAAGACCAAGTCCAAATGATGGCAAGAACAGCTCAAATAAGCAAAGAGAAATGACAGTCTATCATTACTTTAAGACATGAAGCTTAGTCAATACGGAAAATTTCAAGTGCAGTTGGAAAAAAAACATCAAACGCTATGATGAAACTGGCTCTCATGAGGACCGCCACAGGAAAGAAAGACCCAGAGTTACCTCTGCTGCAGAGGATAAGTTCATTAGATTTACCAGCCTCAGAAATTGCAGCCCAAATAAATGCTTCACAGAATTCAAGTAACAGACACATCTCAACATCAACTGTTCAGAGGAGACTGCGTGAATCAGGCCTTCATGGTCGAATTGCTGTAAAGAAACCACTACTAAAGGACATTAGACCGATGGAAATCTGTCCTTTGGTCTGATGAGTCCAAATTTGTGATTTTTGGTTCCAACCGCTGTGTCTTTGTGAGACGCGGAGTAGGTGAACGGATGATCTCCGCATGTGTGGTTCCCACCGTGAAGCATGGAGGAGGAGGTGTGATGGTGCTTTGCTGGTGACACTGTCTGTGATTTATTTAGAATTCAAGGCACAATTAACCAGCATGGCTACCACAGCATTCTTCAGCGATACGCCTTCACATCTGGTTTACGCTTAGTGGGACTATAATTTGTTATTCAACAGGACCATGACCCAACACACCTCCAGGCTGTGTAAGGGCTATTTGACCAAGAAGGAGAGTGATGGAGTGCTGTATCAGATGACCTGGCCTCCACAATCACCCGACCTCAACCCAATAGAGATGGTTTGGGATGAGTTGGACCGCAAAGTGAAGGAAAAGCAGACAACAAGTGCTCAGCATCTGTGGGAACTCCTTCAAGACTGTTGGAAAAGCATTTCAGATGAAGCTGGTTGAGAGAATGCAAAGCGTGGGTACTTTGAAGAATCTGAAATATAAAATATATTTAGATTTGTTCAACACTTTTTTGGTTACTACATGATTCCATATGTGTTATTTCATACTTTTGATGTCTTCACTATTATTCTACAATGTAGGAAATTGTAGAAATAAAGAAAAACCCTTGAATGAGTAGTGGTGGCCAAACTTTTGACTGGAACTATATGTTTACACTTACTGTAGAGACAAAACAAAGGCATGATGAGAGACAAGCCAGAGAGAGGATAAACATCTAGGAGCCGAGCTTTCTGGAAAAGCATGTGCAGGATGGAGAGAAAGAGACAAGGTGGAGGAGACAGAGAGGGGACAAAAAAGGGAAGGGGACAAGGTGGAAGTGACAGAGAGGGAACAGAAGGGAAGGAGACAAGGTGGAGGAGAGGAATGAGAGAAGGGGTACAGAGGGGAAGGATGAGGGGACAGAATAAAACAAGTGAAGGGGACAGGAGCAGGGAGGAGATGGATAGAATGGAGTAGCAGAGAACAAAAGGACCAGAGGTGAAGGAGGAAAGAGGACAGAGACAGAGGGGTGAAGGAGGAAATGGGACAGAGACATTAAGGAGGGAAGGGGACATGGATGTGAAGGAGGAAAGGGGACAGAGACAGAAAGGTGAAGGATGGAAAGGGACAGAAACGGGGTAAAGGAGGAAAGGGGACAGAGACAGAGGTGAAGGAGGGAAGGAGGCAGAAACAGAGAGGTAAAGGAGGGAAGGGGACAGAGATGGGGTAAAGGAGGGAAGGGGACAGAGACATTAAGGAGGGAAGGGGACATGGATGTGAAGGAGGAAAGGGGACAGAGACAGAAAGGTGAAGGATGGAAAGGGACAGAAACGGGGTAAAGGAGGAAAGGGGACAGAGACAGAGAGGTGAAGGAGGCAGAAACAGAGAGGTGAAGGAGGGAAGGGGACAGAGACGGGGTGAAGGAGGAAAGGAGGCAGAGACAGAGAGGTGAAGGAAGGAAGTGGCCAGGGGCAGCTGAACTTCCTATAAAAGGCCTGTACAGATGGCTGGTTTAGAATTAGGAGGACCTGCTCAGCTAAACCCATTTAAGTGTCTTTACTAGAACATACAGACCCAAAACCTTAATCAACTACCACTTACTTTAATTGTCTTAAAATAGAGAATAGTAATTTACTAGTGTGACCAATCAGACTTGTGTCCTCCACCATGATGCTTGAAACTGGTGTGAGACTTATTTTTTGCTTTACATAATAGACTAGAACGGGCTCAGACAACTTCAGTTTTTGCTCAACAGATGAATATAGCACTCATTGTTACAACTAACAATCATATACAGTGTCTGTATTGGGTCTATGGTCCAGTCTTTCTCCTGGCTAGGTCATGTGGTAACCAAGCAAAGACAAATTCTCACTTGAAGTCTCGTACCCAACTTGTACTTTCAAGAAAATCCTGCATTGATATTTATTGGGTTTGAGTTACGTACACGTATCTAAAGTTAGGATTTGGCTCTTATTGAGAAATTAAATGTCTAATGATAGCAGGGCCTTGGTCGACACACAGACCAGACAAGAAGAGAGATGGTTTGGCAAAAGAGAATATGGAAACTAAAGTTAATTTGAGTGAAAAGCTCAGCCACCTTAAATCCTGAATTAACTGAATTAACCCAGTCGCCAAAGATAGCAGTCTAATTCCACCCCCCTCCTTCCCTACTCCATATATCTACGTCACCCATCAGAATGACATCAGTCCATCCCTAACACATCACTTCATACTCTCTCTACTGCTGACACAGGTAAGTCATGTCTCTTTGCTCTGCCTCCCTCTCTATTCTTTCTCCCTGATAGTGAAGGCTTTTGTTGATGGCTGTTTTAGAATTAGGAGGACCTGCTCAGCTAAACCCATTTAAGTGTCTTTACTAGAACATTCAGACCCAAAACCTTAATCAACTACCACTTACTACCACTTACTTTGTTCCTAGTGGTACACTGGGTAACACTTCAGTCATTGTAGAGATCTGATTGTGCTGTGCTTGTTGGACAATATCTATTTGTAACTATTTCAGGAATCTTTTGAACTGGACAGCTGAGTCAACGTAAGGAAAGGAAGATCCACAGTAACAGAGGATTTTACCCAAACAAAAGACAGATCAGTGACTCAAAAAGGCATTACTTCAGAGAGCCTTCGACAATAACCGAGAGATCCCAGTACAGGCTAATACGATGGGGAATGCCAAGAGCAGTGCTATTTCCAAGGAGATCCTGGAGGACCTGAAGCTCAACACCAAGTTCACGGAGAACGAGTTGTGCCAGTGGTACGAGAACTTCCAGAAGCAGTGTCCCACTGGACGCATCTCGCCAGAGGAGTTCGAGACGATCTACGCGCGCTTCTTCCCCGATAGCGAAGCCAAGATCTACGCTCAGCATGTGTTCCGTTCATTCGACACCAACGAGGACGGCACTCTGGACTTCAAGGAATACATCATTGCACTGCACATGACCTCCAGTGGGAAGACGACGAGGAAGCTGGAGTGGGCCTTCTCACTGTTCGACGTGGACAAAAACGGATACATCACCAAGACAGAAGTGGAAGTCATCTGCCAGGTGAGTGATCAAGGAAGGATTAGAACATTGAACTATTAAGGGGCAAGAGAAGATATCCAACCCCGAACCACTCGGTAGGAGAACCTTCTTACAACAACAATCAATGATGATCATTTTGAAGATGGGACAAGGGGAAATTGTGGATATAGGCATACAAAGGAGCAGATTTTTCTACCATTTACAGTATGTGGCATGGGGAAAGTGGGTCACCTCCAAATTGACAAAAGAAAATAGCCATACAATTTTTTTAGGCTTTTTTAAGAGAACAAATTATGGAGTTCTGGGAATGTGGCTTTTCTTAAATGTAGGTCCTGTCTATATATTGTATATCATCAGTCAATGAGTCAATCAGTCAATGGTGAAAAATGACCTTATTTTCCTCGGTATGTAGGTCCCATTGGAGGCTGCTGAGGGGAGGACAGCTCATAATAATCAAATAAAACTTTCATTGTCAAATGCACCGAATACAACAGGTGTAGACCTTACCGTGAAATGCTTACTTACAAGACCTTAACCAACAATGCAGTTCAAGAAAGAGTTAAGAAAATATTTACCAAATAAACTAAAGTAAAAAATAATAAAAAGTAACACAATAAAATAACAACAACGAGGCTATATACAGGGGGTACCGGTACCGAGTCAATGTGCGGGGGTACAGGTTAGTCGAGGTCATTTTTACATGTAGGTAGGAGTGGCTGGAAAGGAGTTAATGGAATGGCATCAAACACATGGAAACCATGTGTTTAATGTATTTGATACCATTCCACCTAGTCCGCTCCAGCCATTACCACGAGCCCGTCCTCCTCAATTAAGGTGCCACCAACCTCCTGCTGTAGGTTCCAGTCCTAATCATCAATTAGCTAATGTAGAGCTCTTGCCCATTTCAGCCACCCAATCCTTCCTGATAATCCACAAGATTAATGATTTAGCATCCAGAAAATGTAGGCTACTGTACTTACTATGGTCCCCATGATTCTGTGCTTATTCAGGGCCTAAAGTATGTAGTCTGTAGATAATCAACTAACAAAGTAACACACATAACCAATTATGGCCGCGTTTAGACAAGCAGCCCAATTCAGATATTTTTTCCACTAATTGTTATTTTGACCAATCGGATCAGCTCTGAAAAAGAGCCGACGTGAAAAGATCTGATGTGATTGGTCAAAAGACCAATTAGTGTAAAAAGGTTATGAATTGGGCTGCCTGTGTGAACACAGCCCATGTTGCCTACAACAGGGTTTCTCAACTTAACCCACTGTATGCAGTTGATTTTTTTGTTTACCAATTACTCCCATTAACAAGGATTAGTTGAATTGGCAGACCACCATTTGTCTTAATATAGTAATTCTAAAATAGTTTACTCTCAACGTCATTTATCTCATTGGTTCTAAGGGGATAAATTAATTAGTATCTTAGGCAGCGTTTACACAGGCAGCCCAATTCTGATCTTTTTCACACTAATTTGTATTTTGACCAAACGCATCAGATCTTTTCACAGCAGATCTTTTTCAGAGCTGATTTGATTGGTCGAAAGACCAATTAGTGTGTAAACGCAGCCTAAGTGATGCCGAGCTGGAGTGAAATCCAGCATGCCTAGTGGGTGCCCTGGCCCAGGATCAATGTTGAGCAACACTGGCCAAGACCAACAGTCATTTCTATCAGCCTTTTTCTATCCCAGCTGAAACCTTTAGGGCGGAGTCAACCAACGTAACACATGGAGACTATAGATTTTAGAGGTGTCTGGTTGAGGTTGATTGTGATGGCATCTCTTTCGGTGTTGATACACCTATTAGCTCCGAAATGTGAACATGGGTGTAGTGGGGGAAAAAATAGGTGGTTAAATAGCCGGTCACTGTGAAAAAAGTAACACTTCTATACTTCAATGCATTTTTCCCCAAACGGTGGACAAACTGTCGTGCAAAAAAGCATATTTACTTGCGTTTACATCCCACTACACTACTGTAGATAGATAAGTAGAAGTGTAGGAGTGGCTGTGAGAACTGTGCAGGAAGCATCTTAATTAACAATAATCTTAATCATCAAATCTGTCCAGACTTAGACTGAGAGACAGGGACCGGGCAGGCCAGGCTGTGGGTTTAGACTGAGAGACAGGGACCGGGCCGGCCAGGCTGTGGGTTTAGACTGAGAGACAGGGACCGGGCAGGCCAGGCTGTGGGTTTAGACTGAGAGACAGGGACCGGGCAGGCCAGGCTGTGGGTTTAGACTGAGAGACAGGGACCGGGCAGGCCAGGCTGTGGGTTTAGACTGAGAGACAGGGACCGGGCCGGCCAGGCCAGGCTGTGGGTTTAGACTGAGCGATAGGGACCGGGCAGGCCAGGCCAGGCTGTGGGTTTAGACTGAGCGATAGGGACCGGGCTGGCCAGGCTGTGGGTTTAGACTGAGAGACAGGGACCGGGCTGGCCAGGCTGTGGGTTTAGACTGAGAGACAGGGACCGGGCAGGCCAGGCTGTGGGTTTAGACTGAGCGATAGGGACCGGGCAGGCCAGGCCAGGCTGTGGGTTTAGACTGAGAGACAGGGACCGGGCTGGCCAGGCTGTGGGTTTAGACTGAGAGACAGGGACCGGGCAGGCCAGGCTGTGGGTTTAGACTGAGCGATAGGGATCGGGCAGGCCAGGCCAGGCTGTGGGTTTAGACTGAGAGACAGGGACCGGGCCGGCCAGGCCAGGCTGTGGGTTTAGACTGAGCGATAGGGACCGGGCAGGCCAGGCTGTGGGTTTAGACTGAGAGACAGGGACCGGGCCGGCCAGGCTGTGGGTTTAGACTGAGAGACAGGGACCGGGCAGGCCAGGCTGTGGGTTTAGACTGAGAGACAGGGACCGGGCAGGCCAGGCTGTGGGTTTAGACTGAGAGACAGGGACCGGGCAGGCCAGGCTGTGGGTTTAGACTGAGAGACAGGGACCGGGCAGGCCAGGCTGTGGGTTTAGACTGAGAGACAGGGACCGGGCAGGCCAGGCTGTGGGTTTAGACTGAGAGACAGGGACCGGGCAGGCCAGGCTGTGGGTTTAGACTGAGCGATAGGGACCGGGCCGGCCAGGCTGTGGGTTTAGACTGAGAGACAGGGACCGGGCAGGCCAGGCTGTGGGTTTAGACTGGGAGACAGGGACCTGGCAGGCCAGGCTGTGGGTTTAGACTGAGAGACAGGGACCGGGCAGGCCAGGCTGTGGGTTTAGACTGAGCGATAGGGACCGGGCAGGCCAGGCTGTGGGTTTAGACTGAGAGACAGGGACCGGGCCGGCCAGGCTGTGGGTTTAGACTGAGAGACAGGGACCGGGCCGGCCAGGCTGTGGGTTTAGACTGAGAGACAGGGACCGGGCAGGCCAGGCTGTGGGTTTAGACTGAGAGACAGGGGCCGGGCAGGCCAGGCTGTGGGTTTAGACTGAGAGATAGGGACCGGGCAGGCCAGGCTCATGGGCAAAGTGGGAGGGATGGGGAGGTAAATAATGTCCAGTACCTTTGCCCTGAGATGAGCCTGTCTCTGTCTGTCTTTCTGTCTGTCTCTGGCAGATTGCCAATGGGCATGTATAGCACCACCTCTCCCCAGTGTTACTGTACCGTACTGGCACCAAAATGTGTTTATTCTCCATCAAGATTATAGTTGTCAGGGCAACAGGGAACTGGCTGTACTATATAGGTTGTAGTGAATAGTCTGCCAAGCCAACCCCCCTCTGGTAAAAGTTGGCTTTAGGCACAGATCTAGGATCATTTCACCCAATCCCAATCTAGGATTAGGCCTAGTGGGTAAAACACTAAATTAACCTTAGGAAATACTCAGCCTAAACCAGGGAGGGAGGGAGGGAGGGAGGGAGGGAGGGAGAAAAGGAGGAGGACATCTTGGTGTTTGGCCTATGGCCTGGGTCTTGGCGATAATCCACGTTAATCTGGGTGTTTTAAGTGTGAGAGATGAGTGGTTCCTGTCTCTATGTGGGTCACAGCTTTAAGGCCTGATTCTAAAGTTACACTCAGATGGCCCCTGATTGACTATTGACTTTATAGAGGATCATTTACACCATAGGTCTAGAATCTGTTGTTACAGTGGATTTATTCGATTTTGATTGTCATTGCAAATTCACCTAATTTTGAAATAGCACTTGATTGGCCAAATAGCCCATGATATGTGTGTAATACATACTGCAGGTGATTCCTTTATGCAGGTGTCATCACCTGCCCTAGAAACCAAAAGAGCAGTAACTGCATGCTTTATCTTATCACCTGGACAAATATTCTGCCTCCACTGTGTTGTGTTTTGGAGGAAATGGGGGGGGGGGGTCATATTTGCAGTAACTGGAAAAAGTTACTGTGAAACAAAGGACAGAAAGCAGTAACAACAATCACTCAAGTCAGTTACTGCTTTTTACCTTGGCTTCACTAAGCTTTGGGCTGCAGTTACTACTACAATATATGACACTGTATGACATATACAAATACACTACATAGCCAAAAGTATGTGGACACGTGCTCGTCGAACATCTCATTCCAAGATCATGGCGTTGGACCCCTCTTTACTGCTATAACAGCCTCCACTCTTCAGGGAAGGCTTTCAACTAGATGTTGGAACATTGCTGCTGGGACTTGCTTTCATTCAGCCACAAGAGCATTTGTGAGGTCGGGCACTGATGTTGGTGTTCGATGGGGTTGAGGTCAGGGCTCTGTGCAGGCCAGTCAATT
>NC_042959.1:73133461-73173461 GCF_901001165.1 Salmo trutta | reverse complement strand
ATGTGATTCACAAAGGACAAGGGTCTTACATTTTTGATCATATTTACACATGGTCAGATAATCCCGGATTTTCTGACACCATGAAAATACGTGCTGTGTGTGTATTATAATGTATTATGCATGCCTGTGTGTGTATTATAATGTATTATGCATGCCTGTGCGTGTATTATAATGTATTATGCATGCCTGTGTGTGTATTATAATGTATTATGCATGCCTGTGTGTGTATTATAATGTATTATGCATGCCTGTGCGTGTATTATAATGTATTATGCATGCCTGTGTGTGTATTATAATGTATTATGCATGCCTGTGTGTGTATTATAATGTATTATGCATGCCTGTGTGTGTATTATAATGTATTATTGATTTATTTATTTATTTTTATTTCACCTTTATTTAACCAGGTAGGCAAGTTGAGAATAAGTTCTCATTTACAATTGCGACCTGGCCAAGATAAAGCAAAGCAGTTCGACAACATACAACAACACAGAGTTATACATGGAGTAAAACAAATATACAGTCAATAATACAGTAGAAAAATAAGTCTATGTACAGTGTGAGCAAATGAGGTGAGATAAGGGAGGTAAAGGCAAAAAAAGTCCATGGTGGCAAAGTAAATACAATATAGCAAGTAAAACACTGGAATGGTAGATTTGTAGTAGAAGAAAGTGCAAAGTAGAAATAGAGATAATGGGGTGCAAAGGAGCAAAATAAATAAATAAATACAGTAGGGGAAGAGGTAGTTGTTTGGGCTAAATTATAGATGGGCTATGTACAGGTGCAGTGATCTGTGAGCTGCTCTGACAGCTGGTGCTTAAAGCTAGTGAGGGAGATAAGTGTTTCCAGTTTCAGAGATTTTTGTAGTTCGTTCCAGTCATTGGCAGCAGAGAACTGGAAGGAGAGACGGCCAAAAGAGGAATTGGCTCTGGGGGTGACCAGAGAGATATACCTGCTGGAGCACGTGCTACAGGTGGGTGCTGCTATGGTGACCAGTGAGCGGAGATAAGGGGGGACTTTACCTAGCAGGGTCTTGTAGATGACCTGGAGCCAGTGGGTTTGGCGACGATTATGAAGCGAAGGCCAGCCAAAGAGAGCGTACAGGTCGCAGTGGTGGGTAGTATATGGGGCTTTGGTGACAAAACGGATGGCACTGTGATAGACTGCATCCAGTTTGTTGAGTAGGGTATTGGAGGCTATTTTGTAAATGACATCGCCAAAGTCGAGTCGATTATGCATGCCTGTGTGTGTATTATAATGTATTATTCATGCCTGTGTGTGTATTATAATGTATTATGCATGCCTGTGTGTATTATAATGTATTATGCATGCCTGTGTGTGTATTATAATGTATTATTCATGCCTGTGTGTGTATTATAATGTATTATGCATGCCTGTGTGTGTATTATAATGTATTATACATGCCTGTGTGTGTATTATAATGTATTATGCATGCCTGTGTGTGTATTATAATGTATTATGCATGCCTGTGTGTGTATTATAATGTATTATGCATGCCTGTGTATTATAATGTATTATGCATGCCTGTGTGTGTATTATAATGTATTATGCATGCCTGTGTGTGTATTATAATGTATTATGCATGCCTGTGTATTATAATGTATTATGCATGCCTGTGTGTGTATTATAATGTATTATGCATACCTGTGCGTGTATTATAATGTATTATGCATGCCTGTGTGTGTATTATAATGTATTATGCATGCCTGTGTGTGTATTATAATGTATTATGCATACCTGTGTGTGTATTATAATGTATTATGCATGCCTGTGTGTGTATTATAATGTATTATGCATACCTGTGCGTGTATTATAATGTATTATGCATGCCTGTGCGTGTATTATAATGTATTATTCATGCCTGTGTGTGTATTATAATGTATTATGCATGCCTGTGTGTGTATTATAATGTATTATGCATACCTGTGTGTGTATTATAATGTATTATGCATACCTGTGCGTGTATTATAATGTATTATGCATACCTGTGTGTGTATTATAATGTATTATGCATACCTGTGCGTGTATTATAATGTATTATGCATGCCTGTGTGTGTATTATAATGTATTATGCATACCTGTGCGTGCACAATTGTGTCCGTGTTCCTATATTTATTTCCAAGGCCGTTTCTTGTCCCCCACATCCTCCTTCCCCTCCCTCCTTACTCCTCCCCCTCCCTCCTTACTCCTCCCTTCCCTCCTCAGTCGTTCCCTTCTTCTCTCTGTCCAACTCAGGATTACTGTCATAATCTGCTGTCCAACATCAGAAAGCAGACAGAAGCAAATTCTCTGTAATCTTTCCATCCCTATCTTTCGTTCCATCTCTCTCTTATTTGTCTCTGTCTAGCTGCAGGGAATTATTGTGTTATTGACTGTACGTTTGTTTATGTGTAACTCTGTGTTGTTGTTTGTGTCGCACTGCTTTGCTTTATCTTGGCCAGGTCGCAGTTGTAAATGAGAACTTGTTCACAACTAGCCACCTGGTTAAATAAAGGTGAAATAAAAAATGTAATCTGCTTTGTGTCCTCTTATGCTTGTGTATTGATGAACTAATAGCTCATTTACAGTGTTTTACACACATAGTGGTGGTCAGCCCCTAATATTGAGTCGACAAGGTTTTGAAAGTCCTCCACATTGATGCTGGCTCATGTTGACTCGAATGCCTCCCACAGTTGTGTCAAGTTGCCTGGCTGGCTGTCCTTTGGGTGGTGGACCAAACCCAGCAGCTCTTGACACAAACTGGTGCACCTGGCACCTACTACCATCCCCCGTTCAAAGGCACTTACATCTTTTGTCTTGCCCATTCACCCTCTGAATGGCACACTTACACAATCTATGACTCAATTGTCTTAAGGCTTAAACATTCTTCTTTAACTTGTTTCTGCCCCTTCATCTACACTGATAGAGAAATACAGCGAGATCTACAGTAGAGCTACCACAGAGAGATAGAGAAATACAGAGATATCTACAGTAGAGGTACCACAGACAGAGAAATACAGAGACATCTGCAGTAGAGCTACCACAGACAGATAGAGAAATACAGAGAGATCTACAGTAAAGGTACCACAGAGAGATAAAGAAATACAGAGATATCTGCAGTAGAGGTACCACAGAGAGATATAGAAATACAGAGATATTTACAGTAGAGGTACCACAGACAGAGAGAGAAATACAGAGATATCGACAGCATAGCTACCCATAAAGAGATAGAGAAATACAGAGAGATATACAGTATAGCTACCACAGACAGAGCAATACAGAGAAATCTACAGTAGAGGTACCACAGACAGAGAAATACAGAGAGGTCTTCAGTAGAGCTACCACAGACAGATAGAGAAATACAGAGATATCTACAGTAGAGGTACCACAGACAGATAGAGAAATACAGAGATATCTACAGTAGAGGTAGCACAGACAGACAGAGAAATACAGAGATATCTATAGTAGAGGTACCACAGACAGATAGAGAAATACAGAGATATCTGCAGTAGAGGTACCATGGACATAGAAATACAGAGAGATCTACAGTAGAGATACCGCAGACAGATAGAGCAATGCAGAGAGATCTACAGTGGAGCTACCACAGACAGAGAAATACAGAGATATCTACAGTAGCGATACCACAGACAGATAGAGAAATACAGAGAGATCTACAGCATAGCTACCCATAGAGAGATAGAGAAATACAGAGAGATCTACAGTAGAGCTACCACAGACAGATAGAGCAATACAGGTATATGTACAGTAGAGGTACCACAGAGAGATTGAGAAATACAGAGATATCTACAGTAGAGCTACCACAGACAGATAGAGAGATCTACAGTAGAGCTACCACAGACAGAAAAATACAGAGATATCTACAGTAGAGATACCACAGACTGACAGAGAAATACAGAGAGATCTACAGCATAGCTCGCCATAGAGAGATGAAGAAATACAGAGAGATCTACAGTAGAGCTACCACAGACAGATAGAGCAATACAGAGAGATCTACAGTGGAGCTACCGCAGACAGAGAAATACAGAGATATCTACAGTAGAGATACCACAGACAGATAGAGAAATACAGAGAGATCTACAGCATTGCTACCCATAGAGAGATGGAGAAATACAGAGAGATCTACAGTAGAGCTACCACAGACAGATAGAGCAATACAGAGAGATCTACAGTGGAGCTACCACAGACAGTGAAATACAGAGATATCTACAATAGAGATACCACAGGCAGAGAAATACAGAGAGATCTACAGTAGAGCTACCACAGAGAGATTGAGAAATACAGAGATATCTACAGTAGAGCTACCACAGACAGAGAAATACAGAGATCTACAGTAGACATACCACAGACAGATAGAGAAATACAGAGAGATCTACAGCATAGCTCCCCATCGAGAAATCGAGAAATACAGAGAGATCTACAGTAGAGATACCACAGACAGATAGAGAAATACAGAGAGATCTACAGTAGAGGTACCACAGACAGATAGAGAAATACAGAGAGATCTACAGTAGAGGTACCACAGACAGATATAGAAATGCAGATATGGTCGATGTCTCCTATAGGAGAGGAGGGGGAAGGAGGGCTGAGAGTGCATGAATAACATCAGTTCCACTTCAGATTGACACAGGGATTATTGTTTATTTTACAGATTCAGAACGGGACCCATTCAGACAAAGTGAAAAGCATGTTTTACAAAGTTCAGAAAGTATCGGATACTTATGGTAAAACTATTTCTAACACGGATACATTTACATACATACTGTATACTGTATAACAATACTGTATAACAATCCCTTACCATTAGGCACTATTGTATTAATGAATGACAATGTGAGGAATGTTAGCTCGAACCATGTATGTCAAGGTGATCTCTGTTAAATGTCAGAGAGGGGATACTGTAGCTCTTACAGCCAACACAGTTCCTGTGTCCCATGTCCATCAAGTTCTGTCTCACTCTTTCTCTGTCTCACTCTTTCTTTGTCTCACTCTTTCCATCTTGAGAGCTCAAGGTGCATATACTGTACCTGTAAAGTGACTACATTACCCATAGTCCTCCTCTGTTCTCTTTAGCCCCACCCATCACTTATTAACAGGGCGAATCAGCTCTTTCCCTCTCCATGGCCTCCTCCATCTCATCCATCTCTCTCTCACAGTCCTCACAGCCCTCTGGCCCACACCCTCCTACCAACACCAGAGTTGGTACATCCCCGTTCCCCACCCCCATCACGGTCCCGTCAGGCGCCCACGCCACGTCAATCATCCCGTCTGGGCACTGCAATAGGCCGCTGACAGAGTAGAGCCCGCCCCCGGTGACCACATCATCGTAGGGAGGGGCGTGGCTGGTGGCACGGGCCTCCTCCAATCGGAGCCTCTGTTTGTGGCGCAGCTCGATGATGGTCTTGGTGTAAGAGTTGAGGGTGAAGACTGCAGCTCCCATACAACAGCTGAAGGAGATCCACGCCAGGCTGAGGAGAGGCCACAGAGAGAGGGGGAGGGGTCATTAGAGAGAAAGGGCTATGAAAGAAGGGTCCCTACTATTCACTACTAAGACTGTGAATGAATACCCACGCGAATGACCAGCCATAGTCCCAGGTCTGAGGCCTCCAGTCTTTAGGGCCAACGATGACAGTCATCTGGAACACTGTGGTGTACATCATGTGGGCCACCATCCCCATCAGACCTGGAGGGAGAGAGAGAAAAGCATTGATTTACTGTTTCATTGATTCTTTAACTGAACATCTTGGCTAGAGGATGGGAGGCAGACAGAGATAAAGAGGTGAAGTCTGGAGGTGTAAAGAAGGATATGAACAAGAGAAGTGCTTCAGAGGAAGATACAGTAAAGACAGGGAGGGAGGGAGGTTAGGGAGAAAGTGAAGGAGTAGAGGCATTACCTGACAGTACGGTGCAGATGGCAGCATAGGCGTTGATTTTGAGAGCGTGTATCTCCTTATGGGAACACAACAACTCCAGCCACATCAACAGAAAGCCCATTCCCAATAGACCGATGTAAGTGAACTCAGATATCACCGATAGCCATAACACACCTGGAGACACACACACACACACACGTTTGTTTTACTATCCTTGTGGGGACCAAACAATTAATTCCCATTCAAAATCCTATTTTCCCTAAGCCCTAACCCTAACCTCAACCTCCTAACCCTAATTGTAACCCTAAACCTAACCCCTGAACCTAAAATTGCCTTTTTCATTGTCCCCACATGTCCAAACTTCCCCACGTCTGGTCCCCACAAGGATAATAAAACCAAACACACACACTGTATCAATGGGACGCCCATCCTCAAAATAACATAACGGAAAACTAGACACCACAGGCAACGAGGAAGCGAGAGAGTGAGAGCAAGACAGAGAGAGAGAAAGAGAGAGAGAGAGTGAGAGCAAGAGAGAGAGAGAGAGAGAGAGTACACACCTTGTGTTTCACCAGGAGTCAGCTCAATAAAGCTGCGACACTTCTCACCTGGAGGAAAGATTTACAACAGTATTAGCGGTTTACAACTGTTTATGAGAGAGAAAAGTGAGAGAGAAAAGTAAAGTGTGCTTGTAGCCTCTCTCACCATCAACGTGTTTCTCACAGCTCTCCCAGAAGCCAGTGTGGAAGTATCTGAAGGTGTACTTGTCCTCTCCTGTCTCCCAGATGTAGTGGACAGCATTGTCCAGCTGTCTCTGGCGGATCTTAGCCAGTTCATCTCTCCTCTGGGGGGACAGGGTTCTGTTGTATGGGTTCTGAGTTGGGCTCTCTGGGGAGAGTAGAATATTATATTTCCTCTGGGGGGACAGGGTTCTGTTGTATGGGTTCTGAGTTGGGCTCTCTGGGGAGAGTAGAATATTATATTTCCTCTGGGGGACAGGGTTCTGTTGTATGGGTTCTGAGTTGGGCTCTCTGGGGAGAGTAGAATATTATATTTCCTCTGGGGGGACAGGGTTCTGTTGTATGGGTTCTGAGTTGGGCTCTCTGGGGAGAGTAGAATATTATATTTCCTCTGGGGGGACAGGGTTCTGGTGTATGGGTTCTGAGTTGGGCTCTCTGGGGAGAGTAGAATATTATCTTGGTATCCATGTGATGACAGTGGAACTGTATCTTTCTGTTCACCTCTCTTCCAGTGCCATATTTGTTCCACACAAAACATACCTGAACATTCTGAGTAAAACCCAAAATTCTTTCTCTTATCCTTTCTAAGAAGTGACCCACTGGTTGAATCAACATTGTTTCCACGTCATTTCAATGAAATTAAATAGAGGAAGATCCCATCCCTCCAGTAGGGATTGATTAAAATCGCATCCCATTTCTTGTGAATGACACTGGGTCAGCTTGTTGCTCCTATCTCTGTAGTAAAACTCACATTGGATGTAATCCCTCTAAATGGATTTACTCCCAAATCTATCCCCCATTGTCTACAACACTAAGGTATTTATAACATTTATAACATAACTCAGTTACTAAGTGTGTGTATTTGTTTATTCACATGCATATGTGTGAACGTGTGTGTCAGGTGAGCCTCCTGCTGTGGTTAGCATGTGTCAGGTGAGCCTCCTGCTGTGGTTAGCGTGGGTGTCAGGTGAGCCTCCTGCTGTGGTTAGTGTGTGTGTCAGGTGAGCCTCCTGCTGTGGTTAGCATGTGTCAGGTGAGCCTCCTGCTGTGGTTAGCGTGGGTGTCAGGTGAGCCTCCTGCTGTGGTTAGCGTGTGTCAGGTGAGCCTCCTGCTGTGGTTAGCATGTGTCAGGTGAGGCTCCTGCTGTGGTTAGCGTGGGTGTCAGGTGAGCCTCCTGCTGTGGTTAGCGTGTGTGTCAGGTGAGCCTCCTGCTGTGGTTAGCATGTGTCAGGTGAGCCTCCTGCTGTAGTTAGCGTGGGTATCAGGTGAGCCTCCTGCTGTGGTTAGCGTGTGTGTCAGGTGAGCCTCCTGCTGTGGTTAGCATGTGTCAGGTGAGCCTCCTGCTGTGGTTAGCATGTGTGTCAGGTGAGCCTCCCACTGTGGTTAGCGTGTGTGTCAGGTGAGCCTCCTGCTGTGGTTAGCATGTGTGTCAGGTGAGCCTCCTGCTGTGGTTAGCGTGTGTGTCAGGTGAGCCTCCTGCTGTGGTTAGCGTGTGTGTCAGGTGAGCCTCCTGCTGTGGTTAGCGTGTGTGTCAGGTGAGCCTCCTGCTGTGGTTAGCGTGTGTGTAAAGTGATCCTCCTGCTGTGGTTAGTATGTGTGTCAGGTGAGCCTCCTGCTGTGGTTAGCGTGTGTGTCAGGTGAGCCTCCTGCTGTGGTTAACGTGTGAGTCAGGTGAGGCTCCTGCTGTGGTTAGCGCGTGTATCAGGTGAGCTTCCTGCTGTGGTTAGCATGTGTCAGGTGAGCCTCCTGCTGTGGTTAGCATGTGTCAGGTGAGCCTCCTGCTGTGGTTAGCGTGTGTGTCAGGTGAGCCTCCTGCTGTGGTTAGTGTGTGTGTCAGGTGAGCCTCCTGCTGTGGTTAGCGTGTGTGTTAGGTGAGCCTCCTGCTGTGGTTAGCGTGTGTGTCAGGTGAGCCACCTGCTGTGGTTAGTGTGTGTGTCAGGTGAAACTCCTGCTGTGGTTAGCATGTGTGTCAGGTGAGCCTCCTGCTGTGGTTAGCGTGTGTGTCAGGTGAGCCTCCTGCTGTGGTTAGCGTGTGTGTCAGGTGAGCCTCCTGCTGTGGTTAGCGTGTGTGTCAGGTGAGCCTCCTGCTGTGGTTAGCGTGTGTGTCTGGTGAGCCTCCTGCTGTGGTTAGCGTGTTTATCAGGTGAGCCTCCTGCTGTGGTTAGCGTGTGTGTCAGGTGAGCCTCCTGCTGTGGTTAGTGTGTGTGTCAGGTGAAACTCCTGCTGTGGTTAGCATGTGTGTCAGGTGAGCCTCCTGCTGTGGTTAGCGTGTGTGTCAGGTGAGCCTCCTGCTGTGGTTAGCGTGTGTGTCAGGTGAGCCTCCTGCTGTGGTTAGCGTGTGTGTCAGGTGAGCCTCCTGCTGTGGTTAGCGTGTGTGTCTGGTGAGCCTCCTGCTGTGGTTAGCGTGTGTATCAGGTGAGCCTCCTGCTGTGGTTAGCGTGTGTATCAGGTGAGCCTCCTGCTGTGTTTAGCATGTGTATCAGGTGAATCTCCTGCTGTGGTTAGCGTGTGTATCAGGTGAGCCTCCTGCTGTGGTTAGCGTGTGTATCAGGTGAGCCTCCTGCTGTGGTTAGCGTGTGTATCAGGTGAGCCTCCTGCTGTGGTTAGCGTGTGTATCAGGTGAGCCTCCTGCTGTGGTTACCGTGTGTATCAGGTGAGCCTCCTGCTGTGGTTAGCGGTGCTACAGTACGTACTGTACACTACAGCTACAGCTCTCTAACTGGATTAATGTATGGAGTTATAAAGTGTTAATCTCAATCTCACTGGATTATGCACAATACAGACCAGAGCGCAGAGAGGACAGAACAAAACCCCAGGATTCATCTGCATTCCTCACACCCAGCAGATTACAGCTCAGAGCAAAGTTGTTTTCAATGAGGGATGTGGAGGCATGTTTGAAAGGTTAGATGGAATATGTACAGTATCATAAACTTTGGGAGAATAGGGGAAGAGGCCACATAAGTGGGCCAGAACGTACTGCTGGGATGATCAACTGACAACTTCTTTGAAAACAGTTGATTTGGAGTAAAAAAATGAATCAGACTGGCGTCTTTTGGGTGTTTGGCCATTTGGGAGCACTTGGATGAGGGTTGTGATTGAGTTTCAACCCAAGTGGGCATGAAGAGCAAGGCATAATAACACCGAACACACACACACAAGCATGCACTACAGAAGACACTTTCTCTCTCACACACACACACAGTCAGAAGACAGCATGTCATAAATGGCTGGCAGATGTCACCATGGTGTTACAGTTATGTTATTCTTATGTGAAACACTGTCCTTCTACTTGTCTAACACTTAGATGGGTACTTGAACCAAATGAATGCAGTTCAGACTCCCTTGTCCATCCAAACGTTTAGATAATAGCTTAGTGCTGGTAGGATCCGTAGGGCTGACTAGTGATGACAGCAACAGGATATACATACGATCACAGTGAGAGGTGGGTCAATAAGTTAGGGTGACACTCTGGAACTGGGTGTGTTGAGAGTACCACAGGAAATGACATCACAATTACACAGGTGACAGTTACGTGGGTGGCATACCTGTGGTGTAGGGTTCACTGTTGTTCTGACCACAGTTCCTCATCTTGACCGGAGACAGGCAGAGAGGCTTGACCACCTTGTGAGTCCCTTCACACCAGTAGGAGGTGCAGAGAGCCAGGATGGACAGGGCCAGAGCCAGAGTGGTCAGGGTCAGGGACAGCAGGGAGCGGGACCGACGAGACATGTTCTCCAACATGGCCACACAGGGAGGAGGGGAGAGGGTAAGAGAAGGTCAAGAAGGAGGGATAGGGCGGGAGGAGAGGAAGTGTGTAGAGACTCAGGGCAGGGGAAGGAGAAGAAGAGGATGATGAAAGACAGATGGACAAACGGAGGAAGATGGGATATAAGTATCAACAGCAGTATGTGAGGATGAAGATGTTGTTGGTGATGTAGAGGATGATGAAGAAGATGATGACAGTTCTGGTGATAGATTGAAATCAGTGAAAGAGAGTTTCAAAAAGAAAGAACAGAGTAAAAAAAACAAGAGAAGATAAAAACAATGTAGAGAAAAGATTAGAAAATGGGGACAAAGGGAAAGCAAGAATAGAGAGAGAAGGGGAAAGAGAGTTGGATAAGATTCTG
The DNA here is from genome assembly GCF_901001165.1 of Salmo trutta. Classification (NCBI taxonomy): domain Eukaryota; kingdom Metazoa; phylum Chordata; class Actinopteri; order Salmoniformes; family Salmonidae; genus Salmo; species Salmo trutta. The sequence continues at coordinate 73,162,703 of NC_042959.1, read as the reverse complement.
TCAAGTTAAAAGAGGGATGGAAAATAAGAGATGGACAGAATGGACAAATGAACAAAGGAGAGGGGTCACACCAGGAGAAAAGAAAGGGATGGGAGGAGGACATGTCTGTCCGACCAGGACTGAAAGTTTATGCTGTTATAAATCCCTAGGGCTCTTCACTCTAACCATTCATCAGTAATGGGAGTCAATAGATCACTAGCCCCTAGCCACCTTTCATCATAAACCTTAGAGAGCTATCGGATATGCTATCTAGATCTCTGTCACCTAACTTTTCACTCTAGTCCTACAGTGAGTTTTGATCATACAGACTTGATACAGATACTATCAGATCCAGCCGTAAAACGTATCATCAAATGGAGAGATATTATTGGAATACATCTTGCTTTGGCGTACAAGTGTTTTCCGTATGATCACATCTTAGGGCAGATACAGTATATCTTACTCATAGTAATACTCAGGGTTAAAGGGTCGTACAGGTCCAAGAGCTCACAGTGTGTTTGCACCCCGTTATTAACTTTATACTTCCTGATTAAGAGGTTCTGGCCTGAATCATTTTTTCTGGTAATCCATGTTAATCTGCTCTAATCTGTTTGTGTTAGGTGTGTTAGAGTGTGAAACCCACTCTGGCTCTCTCTCCTGGTCTCTCTCTCTCACACTGTTCGTGATCCCTGCAATGTTAACACAGGACAGATTAACCAGTTAGTATGACTGCCGATCACTGTAATATGACTAGAATCTTCAAGTCAGTCTCAGTGGGAAGTATGGGTGCTGAGTGTACTGCAGGACTCCCTGAAAAATCATAATAAAAAAAAAAGTTTAATAATATAGTACTACTTTTACTAGTTCTGTATTAGCGGACTGATATAGCCGCCAGTAACGTGGGCAAAAACCCGCACCCCCAAACTACTTCCCGCGGCTATGTCCGGTGAAAAACGTTTCAGATTTGCAGGTATGGTTTACATAGGCCATTATTTTCAAGTTTAATACCCAACACATTCTGTAGCAGTCAATAAACTGAAATCCATTGGCATAACAAATGGGCAATGAATCAACAATAAAAAATGCTAAACACAAAATGACTTACTGTACGTTAAAAACCCAGTGCCATTTCACTATACCTGCATTTCGCAACAGGCACAATAACATCTGCTAAAAATGTGTATGCGACCAATAAAATGTGATTTTCCCTATAATCCTCAGTTACCAACAGCAACATTCTCTTTGTCATTTCAGTTGCAATTTTTGTATTTTTTAAAGGAAGGACTGGACAGTACAAGATATATAAACAACCATACAGAGCACATGAGGAAGTACATCATTCTTTTCTCCATGCCAAACTCTTAACAGCTTATTCAGTTCTAGGAACTACTAATTCTTAGCCTGAAATTTGGCACCAAATCGAAACTGCATCGTTGCCTCACTACAGAAGAAACAGAAGTCTATTTTTCTCCATCACAATGCAATCTTTCTGCTGCCGTCTTTTGCTGACATTTATTTTCCTCCATCACAATCTTTCCTTCCTATCCTCTTTCGTATTTTTCCTCAGTCCTCTCCGATATGCTGAGACATTCATGTTGACCAAGCAATAACTTTGCACACATTGTTTGGTATTTTTGTCATCCCTGGTTTAACCCAAGTACTCTGCACTACTCCTCTCTCTAATAGCCCTTTGTCAGAATGAGCAGTTATGACCCTTACCTCTCCAGCCGGATGCTCCTCTCTCTCTCTTTATCCTCCTTTCCCACTCTCTCTCATGCTCCAGGACGAGTGTGAGTCCCCCGCCACACTCCTCCTTTTTCTGTCTTTCTTGGGAATTTGTGTCACAGACCCATCCCGAATCCATGTAATCCCTCTAAGTCCATCTGTTACTGTACTTTCTCCCATATCAGTCTCCCTCCCTCCCTCCATAGTACCCCCCCTCCTTTCTTGACTAACCCCAACTCAACTTTCACCCAATCTTGGCACCATCCCATGTCATGTCATTACAGTGTTTGTGTTTTTGAATTGTTGCACTCATCTTAATCTGTGTGGGGTTATATTTAGTGTAAGTATCCTAGCCGGACAGGTTATGCCCCCTGTGCAAAGCCAAATCCTGACATTTTCCTATTAATGTCTATAATTGTCTGGAGACAACACAGGGGACAGAGTGGGTTTACTTTATATAGTCACAATTTATTTACATTGGGTTATGTACAGCAAAACAAACAAGAAATTAGCAATAACAACATTGGTTTAGGCAAGGAAGGAGTATAAACAATATTGTGTGTGTATGCATCTGAACTGAAAAGGGCTAAAAACTGTTAACCCCAGGCTTGAGATTTACAATAATGTAGAACAAGCTTCCCATCGCTGCCAAAACACTGAAAAACAGAGAGGGTAAGAGTTACTCTTTTAGAAGAATAGGAAAGGGAGCACAAAACATCAGCTAAAGTATTTACAGGGTATTTAATAGGGACGGTCAAGGCCATGGGTCAAGATGGGGTCAAGTGGACACTAATACCCTGACCCTTAGACCAGGAGAACTGTGCCTGATAAACCTTTAGCCTTTACCCCAGTGTTAACAGGTCTGAAGAGAATTATATAGTAAGTCATATGTGATGCTGGCTCCATCATACAGGCTTGCAATGAGCATAGTGGAGCTTCTGCCAAACATCTATACAGCTCCTTCTGATCTGTAAACACTGAAGGGGTAGCCTTGGGCTAGAGGATATTTTGTAACCAAATTCTCAGAATCACCTCACATCTTTTCTCACACAGTCATGTTTATGCTATTACAGACACCTTAATGCATACTTTAACAATTATATTATGAGCTAAACATAAAAATAAAATACATTTTCCTTGTTACTAGCCTCTCAATGGCTAATAGATAGCATCAGCAATCCAGGGTTTATATACATCCTTGGTGAGTACTCCAGGCCTGTATTGACATAACACATACAGTAGTGTACTGGCCCCAGGGAACAGTAGTCACTGTGAAGATAAGAACAGCTCCATCTCACAGGGAACTGCTCACTTAGACCTCCCTCCGGTGGTCAACTAACTTACCACAGGACAAATAAATAACAGAAAAACTGCATTTCCCAAGGCCTCCAGAAATGATTTCAAATTAAAAGTACTCACTTCAAACAGGACTCCTACTTCCTGATCAGGCGAGGGAGAGAATGACTGGTTGACGTAAATGAACTGTGAGGAGTGAGAGATTTTTTTTTATTGTTTATTATTCATTTCACTTGCCAATAAAGCCCATTGTGTGTGTGTGTGTGTGTGTGTGTGTGTGAGAGTGAGCAATGAGAGTTTAGAATCATTGAACAAGCTGACGCACTACAGTCCCAGATGAAAGGCCACAGTGGGTGCATATCAAGGGGCCAGGATGCTTTCTCCAGTTCATACCTCAGTCACAGACAGAAGGGGTAGTCCAGACATGTCACAGGGGCTATAAAGCTGAAGCATCCGTTAAGAACGGTCAAACAGGGAAATGGTTCCAATCATTTTTCCACCATTAATTTCTCATTGGGGATTTTAGAAACACTTAAATGAAGGGCTGTGTTTCATGTAGGCTTACCCTGGCATGACGCTTTGATAACCATGTCAATATCTCTCAGACAAGGTTACTTTTATCAATATATTCACCTCCATTTATTCTCAGATTCGAATATGCTAATTAGCATCAAAGTAGGCACCCTGCAAGACTTCAAATCCCTGCACGCTCCTGCATGTCATCTCTAGCTGGCACCTTCGCTAACATGTACATTTTAAGAAATGTTGCCAATTTATTAATTACAACATTTAGCTAACATTAGATGGTAAGAATCTCTGGATTAACTTTTGTCTCAATTCAGCATTTGTAGTTCTTTATAATAGCCCCATTAGCAGATAATTAGCATTTCATTTGTTGGGGGTAAATATAGGCGAATATATTGATAAAAGTCACCTTGTCCGAGAGAACTTTACACGGTTATCAAAACATCACACCAGAGTAAGCCTACACAAAACACAGCCTTTATTTTAAGAGTTCTAAAATCCCCTATGGGAAAAATGAATGGTGGAAAAACAATTGGAACCATTTCCCTGTTTGACCGCTAGGTTTTATGGGTATAATGACTCATACCTTGATACTCTATAGGATTGTGCTAGGCTTTATTTTCTCCCACTGTAAAACGACACAGATGAACCATCTTAGGTTAGTTCTAAATATATCTTTGCCTCATATATATGCACCACTTCCTCTAGCGTAAGGGAAGGAGACAAGAGACAACTATTGAGAAGCACACACACAATAACTCACCAGCTGTTCATTGGCCTCCATCTTGAGGAATCGAGAGATGAACTGAGAGAGTGATTGCACTGTCCTCCCTTTCTCTACCGACCATTTCTTTGTCTTCATGATGGGGGTGTCTCCTACTGCCTTCAACAACACATCAACTTGGGAGAGGAGGGAGAATGAGAGGGAGACAGAATACATGTATATTTTGCATAGCATAACAATAGACTGCTAGATTAAAGTTAATGCCCTGATCTGTGTTATCAAATCACATTTTATTGGTCACATACACATGGTTAGCAGATGTTATTGCGAGTGTAGCGAAATGCTTGTGCTTCTAGTTCCGACAGTGCAGTAATATCTAACAAGTAGTCTAACAATTCCACAAGAATTACCTAATAGATACAAATCTAAGTAAAGGAATGGAATAGGAATATATACATATAAATATATGGATGGGCAATGACAGAGCGGCATAGGCAAGATGCAATAGATATTATAAAATACAGTATATACATATGGGATGAGTGATGCAAGATATGTAAACATAATTAAAGTGGCGTTATTAAAGCGACTAGTGATCGATGTATTAGCTACATAACCTAATTTTGCAACCTAAACTATCATAGGTTTCCAGCTATGTTATAGTCAGCTGGAAAAATAGCTAGATCTTGGACTGTGAAATCATTATAGTCATGACACAGGCCGTAACGTCTGAACATTGATTTTGGCATATTTGATGCAGTAAGAAATAAAAGAAAAATGTCTCAGTCTTAAAAAAAATAAATGGTATGAGGTAAACAGTTTGAAATGCAAGCTAAACGTTAACCATTCAGCCAGCGCCCGCCCTACTTAAAATGTATGGACATTCCTGACCATCGATTCGCTGTTTACAAAATTGTTCAATTATATTGACTGAGACAAAGGTCAATCGACCTCTTCCGGGTCACGTTGCTTGTAAACAGAAAGCACGATATCTTACTGTAAATGTAACTGTGAGTCAAACAGTCGCTCATAATTTACTTTTTTTCTTCTCGTCTGCCGTCCCCGAGTCTTCCGTCGGCTGTTGTGGGGTTGAAAGCTCATCTTTTTGCGTTTCTGTAGGAGACTCTGCGTTGTCAGACATCCTTAGCAGTCCTTATCATGGGTGTGTGCACTAGATTCTGACGCGCACTCGTTATGGGGAAAACGCTGCATGCTATTGGCCGAAACCAATGTCAATGCTTAATGCATCTCATTCGATTGGTGTATTGGATGTTGCGGCGTTATTGTGTAATTTGTGAACAGTGGTCGTAGTAGAAAGTTGATCTCGTGGTTTTTCCATCTATTCGTGAATTGTTGAGGTGTGCTGTGCATGAAATTATCCCTTTCTTTGTTTAGCCAATATATTTTACAGCTTGATCTAGCAATCAATGCCTAATTCTATGACAGTCTCGGTATTTTATTTCACATGCTGAATGTTGGTTGTGTACTGTATGTGTAACCTTATTTACTCTGTCATAAATCTAAAATGTTCCTAGATTTTGCTAATAAGGAGGGGGCGTCAACTGTCCGGCAGCTGTAGAAAGTTGAACCATTCCACACGTCGAACCCCCACTATCAACAGTACGTTTGATCCTTCAGCCCTTTCTTTACCAACTTAATGCTTATTTACTGTCTTTTGATAGGCATTCCTGGACATGCATTCCGTTAAAATTGACATGCATTGAAAACATTACAGTGAAATATCAAAATCTGCAATATCTATGTGTACAAGGTTGACATCATACGAATTCCCTATGAGCATGCCCACTGTATACATACAAGTACAGCATGACATTGAAATAATTACATGCATTGAATCCTCTTGTTGTCTCGTCTGTGTCTTGAGTTGAATAAACACATGTTGAGAGTTGAGAACATGATTTTGCTGTCACAAAAGTTTTCTGTCACAGTCCTCTGAATCGGATCCATTGAGCACCCTTTTGATGTAGTACTTCTTCTAGTCTATTCTATTCTATTCTCTCCATTTTCTCACTACATATTGCTCTCTCAGTGGCAGGGATTGGCAGACTGTCAACAAAAGGCTCAGTACTCTTACTGTGTGACATGCAGGAGAAGTTCAGACCCAACATCTTCCAGTTCACCAACATCGTCAGCAACGCAGCCAGACTGCTACAGGTACACACACACACACACACACACACACACACACACACACACACACACACACACACACACACACACACACACACACACACACACACACACACACACACTCATATTCATACAGCTCATTACAAGTTCAAGTTTGTTGCCACCCACATAGCAGCCAATACAAATTCAATGTGTCTCCCCCCTACCCCAGGCAGCCCGTGTTCTGGGCATCCCCCCCATAGTGACAGAGCAGTACCCTAAAGGCCTGGGTCCCACGGTGCCTGAGCTGGGGGCTGGAGACTTGACAGCCCACGCCAAGACCAAGTTCACCATGATGATAGAGCCAGTGGAGAAGGAGCTCAAAGCCCTGGGAGACCCCAAGATAGCCATCCTCTGTGGGATAGAGACACAGGCCTGCATCGCGGTGAGACCACAGGGTCAGATATGACTGGAATTGGTCCCTAAGCTCAGATCTGTGATCAGTTTTTCTCTACCCTAGCTGAATCTGGAGCCTTGGGAACAAGCCTTGGGAACAAGTTCATAATTAATTGAGTTTACTGTAAATAGGGCTCATCTATCTGTTCTTCTCCCACTAATTAGTGCACGACCTTTGACCTGCTGGAGAAGGGTATGGAGGTCCATATCGTGGCTGATGCCGTCTCGTCCAGAAGGTGCTACTGTGTTCCCTACTATTTCTCTTCAATATGACAATACTGTTTTTCTTCAATGACATAATATGATGCTCACATTTTCACTGGTTAAACATTTCTGATGCTGAGAAATTATTTTCCCTTCTCTATTTCTATCTCCAGTCAGACAGACCGGTTGTTTGCCCTGTCCCGGTTGAGGCAGAGTGGAGCCTTCCTGACCACCACAGAGGCCGTCCTACTACAGCTAGTGCAAGATGCCAAACACCCCAACTTTAGAGAGGTACTGTACCATGTGACCTCCACCTTTCAGAATACACACACCGCCTATTGTCTTATCTGTTAGGGTTGTGATTACACAATGCCACTCAGCCTGTTACATGGTAATTACATAGGTTATTACACAAGTCGTTACTCTTGTATAAGCCTATGTAATGTAAATAGTGTCCAGCAGTGGATGAATCTGGAATGTTCATGTGATCATGTTTCCTTCCACAGATCCAGAAGCTGTTGGTCCAGCCGTCCCCTGACACAGCCCTGCTAGCCTTCTTCAGCTCTCTGTAGAGAAGACACGCTCCTTCCTGCTCCTCTGTAGAGAAGACAAGCTCCTTCCTGTTGTCTGTGAATGCATCTGAAACACTGTGTGAACACAAGTACGGAAATAAACCCATGCTGCTGTTTTCCATGCTGACTGCTGAATGTTGATCATCTTTGAAATGGGGGGATGGAGAAGGGAGCGTATATAGGAGCCCTTTGATGACATCATATTACTGTTGTGAGCTTTGCTCTGTGTATGCTGGTAGGCTTACATCTTTCCTACTCCAAATCACATTTTATTTGTCACTTGCTTGGTAAAGAACAGGTGTAGACCAACAGTGAAATGGTTTCTTAAGGGCCCTTCCCAACAATGCAGAGAGAAAAAAATAGAAATAGTAGAACAATAATAACAAAAGGTAATAATACATAATGAGTAATAATAACTTGGCTATATACACAGGGTACCAGTACTGATCGATGGTGCATCGGACTGCTTGCCGTACGGTAGCAGAGAGAACAGTCTGACTTGGGAGGCTGGAGTCTTTGACCATATTTAGGGCTTTCCTCTGACACTTCCACTCCACCTTCTACAGTCAACAGGGGAGAGATGAGACAGAGGACTAGGTAAAAGTTCATAAATTATCCTATAGACACTGAAATAAGGTCACTTTTGTATTTTCACTCTTACCCCACGGAATGAAGGTATGGTAATCTAATCCTAGAACTGTGGCAACTTCCTCAAGCCGACAAGGGGTGTAGACAACCCTTCAGAGGAGGAGGAACAGAATCTGTGATGTCACAGAGGGGGAGGAGTGGATGACCTCATTCAGGGGCAGACTGAAAGGGAGGGGAAGAAAGAGTGAGAAAAAGGAAGCAGTCTGCTATAGATTTTTTTCTCCACACTGAAACTTTCAAAAAGAGAAAAGACTATAAGAGAGCCGGTGAGGATCAACCGATTGGGAATGAGAGCGAGAGATAAAGAAATAGGGAGCAATAACACTAACCTGACACTGAGTGTACTGCACAACTGATGAGAACATCAAATATTACGTGTTTGAGGCCTTGAGGCCTTCATTGACCAAGGAGGGAGAGGTAAGTCAATCACTCTTACTCCTAACTAAACAGAAAACTATGAACAAACACTTGAAGTCAGTCTCTATTGTGAGTGTTATAGTTCCATTGAAACACAACATGTGAAATGTAAACAACACCATCTAAAACTGCAGTGCTGATGACAGTAGTGCATTACTGTGGTGAGTCTTACTGTAATGTTGTTCTATAGAACTGTTGTTATACATGTTATATTCTACAGCAGGTGGGCACTTCTGGTCCTGGAGGGTTGCAGTGTGTGCAGGCTTTTATTCCAACCCTCAGAGCCCTGACAGAGAGAGAGAGAGAGAGAGAGAGCATGTCTTCTAACTTGGACTCCAGTCTAACCAGCATAGACTGGCTGCCCCAGCTGGGAATCAGCTCACTGCGATCAGGAAGAGAGAGAGGAGTAGAAGAGGGGGAGAGAAAGAAAGAGAGAGGGAGGGAGAGAAGTGATCTTCCTCCACCCATCCCTGCCCCCTTTCCTTCCTCTGGATCCAAAGCCAAGCCCCCTCACAGCTATGCCACCCTCATTGCCATGGCAATAGGCGCAGCCCCCGGCAGGAAGTTGAGTTTGAATGACATCTACATGTGGATCAGTGACGTGTTCCCCTACTACAGCAGATCTGGCAGGGGATGGAAGGTGCAGTAATCAGAAATACTCCAAACACTCCATGTGCAAACTGTCCAAAGTCGAATATCCGAAATGATAGTGTTACTGCAATACATGTTCATGCTGATTTTGCCTCCCAGAACTCCATCCGCCATAACCTGTCCCTCAATAAATGCTTCCGGAAGGTTCCTCGACCCCAAAGTGACCCTGGGAAGGTGAGTCATTCTAAAAACATTCCAGTGGCCAGTGCACTCAGTGATCCACTGTTTTCTGTGAAATATGATACATAGGCTAGAAATAGATAAAAGTAGGATATTTCAAAATATACTGAATATATTACAGTTTCATACTTTTTGGTACTTTTGTAGTAATACTTATAAATTGTGAGAACCCTCCACCTCTTGTGTTTCCAGGGTTCCTATTGGATGATGGACGGCCCCTCAGAGCCCAATCCGTTGAAAGGAACCAAGCGTCCGTATCCAGCTGAAGAGGAGGAGGGGTCCATCCAGGTCCCCAATGTCTCAGTGATGCAGGCAGAGAAACAGCATTCACCCCAGACAGACCATTATACGACTTTAGCATCGCCACAGACAGACCATTATAGGCCTTTAGCATCGCCACAGACAGACCATTATAGGCCTTTAGCATCGCCACAGACAGACCATTATAGGCCTTTAGCATCGCCACAGACAGACCATTATAGGCCTTTAGCATCGCCACAGACAGACCGTTATACGCCTTTAGCATCGCCACAGACAGACCATTATAGGCCTTTAGCATCGCCACAGACAGACCATTATAGGCCTTTAACATCACCACAGACAGACCATTATAGGCCTTTAGCATCGCCACAGACAGACCATTATAGGCCTTTAGCATCTCCACAGACAGACCATTATAGGCCTTTAGCATCGCCACAGACAGACCATTATACGCCTTTAGCATCGCCACAGACAGACCATTATACGCCTTTAGCATCGCCACAGGAACCAAGTCAACAACTATCCCCCCCACCATGCAAGGTAGAGTAAGTTCAGTCCCAACAAATGTATCCAGTAGATTGATAAAGATCATGGGTTTTACAACCAAATAACAAGCTGTTGTTGTCTATCACCTTGGTTCCACAGCAACGGCCACCCTATATGCAGTCCCCTGTCTCCTCTCTCCCTGTCCCCCATGAGACTGTCTCCCCATCTACTGCCTCTGCTACTCTCCCTTCTCTTTCTGTCCCTCACTCTCTCCCTTCTCTTTCTGTCCCTCACTCTCTCCCCTCTCTTTCTGTCCCTCACTCTCTCCCCTCTCTTTCTGTCCCTCACTCTCTCCCCTCTCTTTCTGTCCCTCACTCTCTCCCCTCTCTTTCTGTCCCTCACTCTCTCCCCTCTCTTTCTGTCCCTCACTCTCTCCCCTCTCTTTCTGTCCCTCACTCTCTCCCCTCTCTTTCTGTCCCTCACTCTCTCCCCTCTCTTTCTGTCCCTCACTCTCTCCTCTCTCTTTCTACCTCTCACTCTACTGTCTCCTCTTCTGTCTCCCCTCAAACTCTTCCTTCTTCTGTTCCCGCTCTCTCGGTTCCCACTCTCTCTGTTCCCGCTCTCTCTGTTCCCTCTCTTTCTGTCCCATCTCTTTCTGTTGCCCCTCCCTACGCCTCGTCTCACTCCTGTGATCCCCTTCTCCGTTTCTCCTTCTCTGATCTGAACCTGCCAGACCTCTACACCTCCTTCCAGTCCCTCTGCAGAAGCGTCAGGGAGAGAGTGGCCTCGCAATGTACGTTCTCTCTCACTTTCTAAATGACTGTTTTTATACATATCTGTATGTGCTGTCAGAGAATCTGTGTATGTGAATGTTTAACTCTCTCTCTCTCTCTGTAGCGGACGTGGGTCCATTATTTGTGTTGACCAATGACAGTACCCCACTGCACACCCCAACCCTCCCCCCTTTCTCCCCTCACCTTGTACCCTCTGTAGCGCCCGGGCCTCCTCCTGAGGCAGACAGACTATCTCACAGCAGTGGTGATTATAACAACTCAACACCTGAACACCTTAGCACTTCAAAAACCTATTCAACTGTGGCTGTAGGCTTGTCACTGCACTGTGTGAATATGATACAGTAACTAACTCTTTGACACCCTATACCACCTCTCTCTCTGTTCGTCTCTGTAGTGGTGCCAGCAGACTGGTTCAGTACTACAGACACTCTGAAGGAGAGCTTTAGGGTCGCCAGCAGTCTGGACTGGGCCAACATTGACCTCACTAGCCACCCAGGTCACTTAACAAACTACATGATAATTATAGATCAATGCTACCCATTGTTTCTATTGACAAGAATAGTTATCACATTGACAATCTTCCTCTTTCTCCCTGCTATTTGTTTTTTCCCCCCTCCCTCTTTCCTCCAGACCTCCTGGAGAGCATGCGCCAGGCCGAGCTCTGTGATTGGGCGCTGGAGCCGACGCTCTTCACTTCGCTCTGTGATTCGTTGAACCGTTTCTTCACTCAGAAGGGCCTAATTGGCTCGTCCTCCGGTAACAACTCCCCATTGGCCCACGGTGCCCCTCAATCTCTGCTCCTCCCACCCCTTACTCACAACACCCCCACCCTGGCCAGCCTGACCCACCCCTCTCCCCTGGCCTACCCCCCTCTGGTCCCCCCTTCCAGCAGTGGGCAGCCTCCCAGGAGGCCCCTCCACCCCCAAACTCAGGGTGTACAGAGGCCCCACCTGACCCAACCTGGAGCTCCTCAGACCAATGGTGAGACCTCAGCCACGGTCACAAGACACTTTTCTAAACTATTGACAGGATTTTAGCTCTACAACTTCCAGGACACAGTAGTGGTGTTTTGGCAAGCGTTTTCATTGCAAAGCCTTTTTACAAAAAGTTATATTTAGTACCAGTGTAAAGCTTTGATTTGCTCAATGGTGCATGTTGGGATTATTTAGTCAAATATACTATCACTCTGATGTAATCAAATGGCTTCCTCTCCTTGCCTTCATTGGCCTCATTACCACTAATGTAACAGGGAAAGAGCTGGGTTGGGTCGGTAAGGTGGAAAGTCCACCCCAGTCACATCATGATGTCACATAGTGAAGGAGAAGAGGAAACAGGAAGTGATAATAGGGAAGTGAACATTAAACTGCTTTGAAAGGGACTTGAGTTGCACTCATTGTAATAGTTTGAGGTCTGTGCAGTAGTTTCCTAGTCAACAAGGCTTATGATAGTATCTTCTCTCCACTCTCTCACACAGCTGGGGTCCAACTTCAACCTAAACCCCGTCCCCCTATGAAACATCTCCATAACAACAGCGAGGAGATCCAAGATGACTTTGACTGGGACTCTCTGATCGCCTGACAGAGTGGATTCTGTTTGCCCCACGATTCCATTCAGGAAGTCTACTGGATCAGTGCTGCCCGCTGGCACAGATCTAGGATCAGCTTACTCTCCCCAAAACAAACCTGGACCACTGGGAGGAAACATGCAAAACTGAACATAGATCAATATCTAGGGGAAACTTCCTCCTACTCCGAGGGGGCTCCCACACAAAACACTACACCCTATATTCAGCTGCCTCACCACACACTACTCTTCACAGTGAGGATGGTCATTGGTACATTATGATTGAATGCAGTATTGCTATAGTGAAATGGTTGAAAGTGTTTTGGTTCCTACTTATTTTCTCCCTATCTGGAAGTCTTCACAGAAGCTTCTGGACATGCATATACCCTCCAACTGACAGAGGAGACTTCATATGTTAATAAAATACTATAAAATGAATCCTTGTCCCAGTTTTTACATCCAACAGCATTGGCACATCAAACACACAGCACACCAGACAGACAGATTTAGGAAACATACCCTTTGTGGATTTGTTTTATTTCTTAATTTTTTTTCATTTTACTTTTCAAATGTGAATGTTCACAGTTAACACCACACAAAATGTGACCTTTCCCAATAAAAGACATCTTTTAGTTGATATAAAATAACAATCAATTCATCAAACCAAATGAAAAGAAACAGCAAGGAGCAAGTCATCAAGTCCCCTGTTGTTTCACTTCTTTCATTCATTGAATTAAGTCTTTTTAAAAGAAGCATCTGTAGCTCTCCCCCCGTAGGAGCGAGGGACAGAAAGGAAAGGAGGGTCCAGTCATGTCGAGAGACACCTGCAGACTAGGCATCCTGTATGAAAGAGTGAGAAAGACTAATGCTTCTGATTAATACAAAACATTTGTGAAATAAAATTGGCTGAAAAATGTGACCCTTATAATACCTCATTTGAAATCCCAACATTACATAGCATTGATACAGGTGACAATTTTTAAAAACAAAAAGAATAGATTTGTATCTTGCCTTCTGAGTCACTGAAAAAGAAGCGAGGACGCAGGATGAACGGAGACAGACACATTCACTCACACTCCTCTTCCACACAACACATTTACAAAACACATCCCATCTCTCCTCAACCAACTCAATAGATGCCTTCTTTTGATTTCCATGACAATCAGTAAGAAAAAATAAGCATTTGATTTAATGGCATAATTGCGTAATTTTCCCCCTTGTTTATTCATTCCCAGGAGCGGAAAAAAAGATCAATAAATTATATTAAACATTAAATAAAAAATAGAACAGCTATTGAATGATTTGACTATATTGTGGCTGAAATGTTAATGCCAGCTTTTTCAGTCCCAATCTTGTTCAGGAGTTTTTTAAAATAAAATCCTCCTTCAATCCTCCTCTTTTCATGTCAGTGATCATCCTATCATTCTCTTCTACAGACAAAGAGGAAGAGGCAGGTACAGGAATTTGTTTGTGTTTCAGTTTGTTAGTGGCCATGTCCCCATCTCTGTCAGTGCAATAATACAATATTATATCAGAGTGACATTACTGATGAAGCCTAACTCTCAAACACCCACCTTTATTTCAGAAAGGACTGAAAGAAACCAAAACGCATTAAACCTAAATAAAAATAAATAAACCTCTATTTCCCTCCCGCTACATCCCACTGAAATGAAAGGAACCAAAATATTTGTTGTTGTTGAAATTCATCTGAGCTAGGAGAAAAATACATGTAAATGCTTCTGAAAGAAAATAACAAATTCAGATGTTCTTTTTTCTTCTTTAAATATAGAGATGAACACGTTTCTTTTTGGAAACAGAAATAGTTTGTGTTGAAGGAGGATCGCTCTGGGGGGGCGGGGCAGGGCCTGGATTGGGTGTTGAAGAGGAAGGGGGAGTGCCGAAACGTCCTCAAAGAAGAAAGGGATTGGTGCTGGCGCCCGTCACTCCGGCCCCTCCCACTGCTCCCCCGGCTCCCATCACTCCAGCTGCCCCCGTAGACCCCCCAAAATTCAGCTGTGGGGGCAGGGCCCCTCCGGGCCCCATGAAGTGAGAGGACCCAGGTGGACCCATGGGTGAGAGCCCGCCGTAGGGGGACATTCCCATGGGGCTCTGCATCATGCCCATCCCCAGGCCTGGTGCTCCCATACCCATAGACCCCAAGCCCATGCCAGGGTATGCCATGGGGTTGGGTGGTACAGGGCTGGTGCGGAGGCCGCTGAGGCCCAGTGTGGACGGCTGTGGGGAGATGGAGGACATGGGGGCGGCCGCGCCAAACGGGTTGGAGGTGGGGGGTGGCGTTGGGGAAACCCCCCTGCTGGAGATTGTGCTGCCCGGGGTGACTGCCATGCCAGGGGCTGAAGACGAGGCTGGAGAGGAGAGAATACTTCAATCAATGTACTTTCACTTATTACAAACACAAAGTGCTTAAAAATGTGTGTGTATGTGTTCATGTGTGTGTGTTATCAGTACCTGTGGTCTGGAGGAAGGGGTTGTGTGTTGAAGAGGAGATTGATGGAGGAGGAGGTTGTTTAGGTTTGGGTTTAGAAGACACCAGGGAGTCCAGGTCCACCAGCGATGCGTTGGGCCCCAGGAACGACTCGGGGGTCTTACGGACAGGAAGTGAAGAGCACAGAGATGTGAGGTCAAAGGGCACCGGAGAACCCGCACTGTCACCCGTTAACTGACCTCGCAGTTCTGGGTGTCCTACAGAGAGGGAGGAAGGGAAGGCGAGAGAGCAAGAAGGAGAGAGCGAGAGCGAACATGGAGTACTGTATTTATAGTGACTAACCAGATTAGACACCACAGCATTATACCATTATTACTGAGGGAGGATGGAATGCAAGACAACTGTGTTTGTGGGTGGGTGAATGGGGTGGGGGGGAGGGGTCAATGAGTATCTCATCCACACGTCCTTGCCATTATGTGTCAGTGTGTGTGTGGCTGTACCTGTGCCATTAGTGTGTTTGGCGGAGTCACTCCATGGGTCAGAGGTGATGATGGGGTCAACCCCGTCCCCAGCCCAGGGGTCTATAGGCCCCCCAAAAGAGGAGGTGGTGGAGAGGGGCACAGAGGGGCCCCAGGGGTCGACACTGGGGGGGGTCACAGCTATGGGGGAGGGAGACAGGCAGGGGTTTGGCTCACATACAACACCAGGGTCGGGGTCAATACCATTTCAAGTCAGTCAATTCAAAAGATGAATTGGAATTCCCATTTAAGATTTCAAAAGTGCCATTTATTTCCAATGAGGATTGTTCATCTCTTGAACTGAACAGGAACCCAACACCATACAATATACAGGGAACAAGGAGCTGGGCTGGATCCCAATAGTCCAATATGGCTTCCTTTCCCCACTTTCTCTCATTTATCTGTACTGATATGGAAGAGCTGGACAGACAGTCTTTTCACTTGAAAGGGGGTAAGAACGGACAGAGATCTTTTATTGAAACCAGAGATACCCCTGACTGAGATATGGAGGGTCACATTCCAAATGATCTAAACATGCTGGCCATTTGAAGAGTATTGGGAAAATAGACCAAATGTATTGATGTCCAGTGTGTGGAGGTAGGGGTGTGGGACAAGGAGACGGAATGAGGGTAACAGGTGTAGACGAGGCCAGGGGAGTAAAGGTCAGAGGTCACTAACCTGAGGGTCCCCAGGGGTCAACGGAGTTGACTCTTGAGGAGGCTGTCTCTCCCCAGGGGTCTGGCGGGGGGGCTATCGTTGGAGGGGCCGTCCCTCCACTAGCCCATGGGTCTACGCTGGGGGGTGAGGCGGGCGATGAGGCGCCCCAAGGGTCTGCAGGGGCCAGGCCCCAGGGGCCAGAGGCAGAGGGGGCTGGGAGGGGGACTGTGGGAGGGGGTGAGGGGCCGGCAGAGCCCCCAGAGGCAGCAGCAGGAGCCCCCCAGGGGTCCACAGCACTCAACTCCATTAACGCACTCTGGGAGAGGATAATACACAGGTTATAACAAACACTGATGTTGAACAGACACCAAGAGTCAATGAGCTCAAGTCTGTCTCTCATACACACACACACGATGAAAATCACAGAGCATACAGTCAGTTAACATACACACTAAACAAATGTTGACACAGGCCACACACACAGTTGCCTTGATAAAAGCAGAGGATGAAAGAAGGGATAGATCAACTAGTACCGGGACGGGAGAGAGCGAGGGGTGTTTCTTGTTTCTCAACCTGTGGTCTGGGGACCAGCACCGGTCTGTTGATGTTGCTGACCAGTCAGTCAGATAATTGGCAAACTCTTTCAGTTCTTAAGCACATCTTTAATTCAAAAAGGTTCCTCTAGGAAATATCATAGCTTACAATTAGTTACCTGATAGGGTTCAGAAACCCTTCTGGTGTCGGCCTACACTACCGTAGCTTTCACTTTTCTCCAATCACAGAATGCACAGGTGAGAGACACAACTACAGCAGGTAACACCAGGAGAGAGAAAGAGGAACTGAGTGGTATTGTCTAAAGAGTGTGTGTAGCCCCCATCCATCCTCCCCTATGGCTGGCGTACACACACGTCACCAAACACACCTCCTCTGGCTTGGCCTTCTCCATCCTGCTCTCCTCGATGGCCATCTGCAGTCTCAGGTCGTCCCCCCTGCGCAGCCTCTCCTCCTGCCAATCACATACAGCTGTGACGTCATCACCTGCGACTAGCGCTCGGGCAGGCCAGCCCATAGGCACAGATCTAGGATCAGCTTACTACCTCCAAATTGTAGCCAAAGCCATTTGGGGAGAAAATGCTAAACTGACATTAGATCAGTGTCTAGGGAGCAACTTAATTTCACTCCCCCAGGAAGCACTATCTGACCGTGATGCAAAGCTCCAGGAGAGATGCTGCCTTTAGTGGCTGCTCTCAGATCAGCTCTCCTCAACCCACCTTAGGGAGTTGGAAAACATTCTCCCTTCCTTGAGGAAATCAAAAACTGATTCTAGACCAGCCGCTATGGGCAATATCCTCTTTCACCTAAAGAAACTGGTCAGGGTCCCAGCCATAGTGGACGTGGACTGTCTGTATTCAACCACGACCTGTATCCAGAAGTGTTCATGGGCGGACAAAACAACAGTCCTCTTCTTGTGCTTCTGCAAGGAAGTTGACATTCTAGAACGAAGTCGGGGTCCTAGAATGACGTCAGGGTCCTAGAATTACATTGAGGTTTTATCTATACTTCAAAACTTTGTGAGACAAAAGAACAAACTGGGTAAAAACAACCTGTCTTTAT
The DNA here is from genome assembly GCF_901001165.1 of Salmo trutta. NCBI lineage: Eukaryota > Metazoa > Chordata > Actinopteri > Salmoniformes > Salmonidae > Salmo > Salmo trutta. Next base: position 73,144,857 of record NC_042959.1, on the reverse strand, counting down.
GCTAAAGGTAGAGTGTTGTTTTGCCTTAACCTCTAAACTTCTGAATACCAGTGTTGATTGAATACTGCCCTCCAATTTTCAGAGTGCGGGCACTGGAAGATGCCTTTAATTGAGTGTGTTTAAGTATGTCATTGTGTGTGTAGTTTGAAGCATGCGTACAGAACAGAGTCATTTGCAACGGAAGAAAAGGGAGTAACCACTCATTCAGAAAGGGTTAAACTGAGTCATTCAAATGATGAAGTCTTTGCCATGCATCATTTTACACTGATTAAATCATAGGGGAGTTATTTAAAACTACTTCTTTCCTTCTTACCCTCTTATATTATTAACCCGCTGACATGTGTATGTTTGGAATTAATGAAACAGATCATTCTTATAAATATCATTCATTTTGATTGGGATTAAGACTGGATGGAGTGACCACCGGCTGGGTAGACAGATAGGTAGATAGGTAGATGATCGGCCGGTCAGGTGGTGACCTTTGCCCCCTGACCTGTTCTTGTACTTCCTTGCTGAGTGTGAGTGCATAGCGGAGCTCTGCGTCCTCCAGAGGGGCCACAGTAGTCTGGGGGTCAGGGGTCAGAGGGTAAAGGTGAGTGAATGGAAACACACATTGTCCTGGGTTAACCTTGCTATGCCCGGATACTTCTGTTATGGACTGTAGTTAAGTGTCACCATATATATGTGTTCTATGTATAGCGGTTGTAGGGTGTACAGTGCAAATATCCTACACAAATAAACCTGTTTATCAAGCCATTGGACCTCAGGTTAACAGTGTGGTTGGCCAGCGGGGGCTCTGCCTACCCTCCACCAGCTCCAGGCTGGCTGGCTGTATACCTGTTCTGCCTCCTCCTTGCTCATGGCCAGGGCCAGCTGCAGCTGCAGGTCCTCCTCACCGGAGCTCTGTGGCCACGCCTGCTCTGGGTCCGCCCCTCCAGAGTGAGAGCCCTGAGACAGCGCTCCACCCCCCAGACCTGGAGCTGAGGGGGCCGAAGAGGCTGGGGGACAGGATGAGGGGACCGGAGGACAGGGAAAGAAAATGTTATTGTTTGCATCATGGCATAGTTAGAGGTGGGCAGGAACAAAAGCCTGCAAACACCACATGCACCTCTCCAGGATCAGGGCAGCTCTGCATCACAGCAGACAACTTAAAACTAAATTTCTGTTTATGGTTTGCTTTCCTCCTCAATCTGTTTCAGATCCCCTGGTGGCTGGTGCAGGCTGGGTAACGTAGTTGTCTCTCACCACTGGTGGTCTGTGCCATCTTCTCTTTGGTCTTGAGTGCATGGATCCTCTCCTCTCGTAGTCTCTCCTCGTCCTTCAGCAGTGTTACCAGCTGTTTGGCCTTCTCCCGCACATTCACCCCCTGACACACACGCAGGTGAATGCACATGAGTACATACAACTCAGTGCACAACCTTCCTAACTACGCAGCTGTGTCACTGAATTGTTGATAAATGTCATTATTTGCCTGCAAACTAAGTGCTACATTCCTGTTTCAGTGGTTCCATTTCCATCAGTGTTTCCCTGTGACCTGCTATATTGCCATTACCAGCCCATAAACATGTTACTGTTGGCTTTCACTCTGTGTTTGTATAAGAGGTCACAGTGAAAACATTGTAAAGTCCTTGAATGAGAGGCGAGTAGTGATTCCGTACCAGTGTGTGTTTGGGAATGTGTGTACAGTGTGTGTGCATGTGCGTGCGCGCGTCGTACCTGGTCCTTGCCGTCTCTGTCGATGAACTGGAAATCCTTGAGAGTCTGGACAGCGTAGATGTTCTCTCTGCACTGCTGAGCCACGCGCTCTGAACCCGTCTTTATGAGGTACTCCATGAGAGTCATAGCCTGGAGAACACACAGTACAGTAGAAACCACAGAGATCCTATTCAATTACTGGAGATGCTATGGCATAAACCCTCTAGGTTCCAGAACGGGACGAGAATAGCAGCCATAGATGTGGTAAAGAGGTCAATCGAACTCGACCAAAACAATGGAATTGCCATGGAAACGGGTACAGGAAAGGGCAGTGAAGGAAGATCCCGAATCTCCTCCTTTCCCCCCAGCAGAATTAGCCTACATTTAGGCTATTGTTTATGTATATGTCACACTATGTTGAGGTAAAAATCAGAGTATAATGCTTGTATGGATACTAACCCCCATACAGGTTCATGTCATCACCAAGCAACTGCATTACAGTTAAAAACTACTTTGATTACCACCACCGATTACTGTATGCTACACTCATAAATGTATATACGTTTGGGTGTCACTTAGAAATGTCCTTGTTTTTTAAAGAAAAGCTACTTTTTTGTCCATTAAAATAACATGAAATTGATCAGAAAGTGTATATATTGTTAATTTAAAACATTCATGGAATCTTTAATTCCACTGAAACTGACTGGCTAGCTAACAAGCATAATGTGCACAATTTCACTGGCTGACCTACTCCCTGACCAAAATGGCAGATATTTTAAACTGTCATGAAGCCTTAGGTCACAGATAGAACAATGAGACAGATATTTCACCGGATGTATAAATGTGAAGCATCTGGTTGGCGTTTCAACTCACTACCAAATACGGAAGTGAGAGGAAGACCAGTGGCCGGCAGTGGGAGAAGATGGATTTTGGCCGACATTCTGCTAATTTTCTCATCGATCAAACAATTGATCTCAATACAGTTCTCTTCCCAAAACTAAAATATGTTACGAACAGAGTGGACTAAACTTTGCCAAATTATAAAAAAATTGTGTTGTTTAGAAACAGTGCAAAGGCGAATTGAGTTATTGCAAATATGCAAATGCATGCTAGAACACGCCAATAGGATCTTGCTAGATCGTGCTTGGCTCTGCCCACTATGACTCATTTGTTCCCATTTGAAAACAACGGGCTGTGGTCCATCTTGGTTTAGTTATATCCAGTCTAGTATTCTAATTCCTATTTCTATGTGCACAAAAACAGTGAGAGTGAGTGAGCAAACAAACCAGACAGACCGACCGACTACGTCAGCTGTTGTTATGGTCAATATTGAACAGACATTCGCACGACTTTCCTTTTCACTTCCTCTCGCTCACCACACACACACACGCAAACCTTGTAGACGTGTCTCCAGTTCTTGCCGTGGTCGTTGAGTCGTTTCCACACCATGCTCATGATCTCAGAGAAGGCAACTACGTTGTAGGTCAGGTCTGCTATCTCTGACATCAGAGAGCTGCTGGGGCCCCATGGGTCATTGGACGTCGCTTCCCGCACCTGGAGACAGGGGGAGGCCAGGGACAGAGGAGACCAGGGGCGTGGGGGGAGACCAGGGACGTGGGGGGGAAGAGAGACCAGGGACAGGGGGATGGGGAGAAGAGAGACAAGGGACGGGGATGGGGAGAAGAGAGACCAGGGACAGGGGGATGGGGAGAAGAGACAAGGGACGGGGGGAGAGACCAGGGACAGTGGGATGGGGAGAAGAGAGACAAGGGACAGGGGGATGGGGAGAAGAGAGACAAGGGACAGGGGACAGGGGGGGGGAGAGAGACCAGGCAAGTCAGTTAAAAACAAAATCTTATTTACAATGACGGCCTAGGAACAGTGGGTTAACCGCCTTGTTCAGGGGCAGAACGACAGATTTTTACCTTGTCAGCTCAGGGAGTCGATCGAGCAACCTTTCGGTTACTGGTCCAATGCTCTAACCACTAGGCTACCTGACGCCCCAAAAGCAGTCAACAATCTAAGGTGTGATTTATTGATCAATGAATTGATAAGTCAACTGGTAGTTTATATCAAGACAGACTATTCATTCCCTTGGCAAGCTCAAGCCAACAAAATATATTACGATACAAAGCTCACGACTAAACATGTAAAAACAGACAAAACAATTATGCAAAGTACTTTAATCAAATGAAGCCGTGATAAGTCCACAGCCGTGATCGTAGGTCACCTACTCTCTGTGTGTGGAGATGATGTGATGATAAACAGGCTGGACAGAACCATCATGATGAATGGATAACATGATTACATTAACCCAGATAGCGAGAGGTGGAGATACAGGGAGTACACAGTGGAATGTATTATTTGATAAGTACCAATAGTTAAGAGAAGTCAAGACAGAAGTAAGGGAGGAGAGGAAGAAGGAGTTGGAGAGGGAGGAAGCAGAGGAGGAGGAGGAGGAGGAGAATGAGGTGAGATAGCCTTGAAAGAAGTGGTGAGGAAAGGAAGAAGAGGTGAGGAAAGGAAGAAGTGGTGAGGAAAGGAAGAAGTGGTGAGGAAAGGAAGAAGTGGTGAGGAAAGGAAGAAGTGGTGAGGAAAGGAAGAAGTGGTGAGGAAAGGAAGAAGTGGTGAGGAAAGGAAGAAGAGGTGAGGAAAGGAAGAAGAGGTGAGGAAAGGAAGAAGTGGTGAGGAAAGGAAGAAGAGGTGAGGAAAGGAAGAAGAGGTGAGGAAAGGAAGAAGAGGTGAGGAAAGGAAGAAGTGGTGAGGAAAGGAAGAAGTGGTGAGGAAAGGAAGAAGTGGTGAGGAAAGGAAGAAGTGGTGAGGAAAGGAAGAAGTGGTGAGGAAAGGAAGAAGTGGTGAGGAAAGGAAGAAGAGGACAATGGGAAACAGAAGAATAAAAAAATAAGGAGGTGTGAGGGTGGAAAAGTGGTCGGAGAGGAAGAGAGAAAAGAAAGAGGAGGAGCGAACCTTGATCTCGGCCTCTGAGAAGTTGTGGACAATGTTCTTCACTTGTCGCCGTAGCGATGAGGTCGACATGGCAACCGTCTGGCTGTCGGGTTCCACGGAAAATCTGACCGACACAGAGAAAGAGAGTGGTTGTAAAACAGTTAATACAACACAAAACAAATAGCAGCCAGGGCAAAGTGTACAGTGAGTTAATACAGAGAGAGAGGAGAGTAGCCGAACTCTGAGGAGAAAAAGAAAAGCAGCAACACAGAGAGAGACATCGAGAGAGAGAGAGAGAGACAGAGAGAGAGAGACAGACATCGAGAAAGAGAGAGAGAGACAGAGAGAGAGAGAGACAGACATCGAAAGAGAGAGACAGACATCGAGAGAGAGACATCGAGGCAGACATCAAGAGAGACAGACATCGAGAGGGAGAGAGAGAGAGAGAGAGAGAGACAGACAGACGAGAGAGAGAGACAGAGAAAGAGAGAGACAGACATCGAGAGAGAGCGACATCGAGAGAGAGAGCGACATCGAGAGCGCGACAGACATCGAGAGCGAGAGAGCGCGACGTCGAGAGCGCGACATCGAGAGCGCGACATCGAGAGCGCGACATCGAGAGCGCGACAGAGAGAGAGAGAGCTACATCGAGAGCGAGCGACAGAGAGCGAGAGAGAGAGCGACATCGAGAGAGACATCGAGAGCGAGAGAGAGAGCGACATCGAGAGAGACATCGAGAGCGCGACATCGAGAGCGCGACAGACATCGAGAGCGAGAGAGAGTGAGAGAGAGCGACATCGAGAGCGAGAGAGCGACATCGAGAGCGAGCGACAGAGAGAGAGAGAGCTACATCGAGAGCGAGCGACAGAGAGCGAGAGAGAGAGCGACATCGAGAGAGACATCGAGAGCGAGAGCGACATCGAGAGAGACATCGAGAGCGAGAGAGAGCGACATCGAGAGCGAGAGAGAGCGACATCGAGAACGAGAGAGAGCGACATCGAGAGCGACATCGAGAGCGAAATCGAGAGTGACATCGAGAGAGAGAAAGAGGGAGAAAGAGAGCGACATCGCAAGAGAGCGACATCGAGAGAGAGCGGCATCGAGAAAGAGAGCGACATCGAGAGAGACAGACAGACATCGAGAGAGCGACATCGAGAGCGACATCGAGAGCGAAATCGAGAGTGACATCGAGAGAGAGAAAGAGGGAGAAAGAGAGCGACATCGCAAGAGAGCGACATCGAGAGAGAGCGGCATCGAGAAAGAGAGCGACATCGAGAGAGACAGACAGACATCGAGAGAGCGACATCGAGAGCGACATCGAGAGAGAGAGAGAGCGACATCGAGAGAGAGACAGCGACATCGAGAGAGAGAGCGACATCGAGAGAGAGACAGCGACATCGAGAGAGAGCGACATCGAGAGAGAGAGCGACATCGAGAGACATCGAGAGAGAGAGAGAGGGAGAGCGACATCGAGAGCGAAATCGAGAGTGACATCGAGAGAGACAGACAGACATCGAGAGCGAGAGAGCAAGAGAGTGAGAGCGACATCGAGAGAGAGAGCGACATCGAGAGAGAGAGAGAGACAGACAGACATCGAGAGAGAGAGAGAGACAGACAGAGAGCAAGCGACATCGAGAGAGCGACATCGAGAGAGAGCGACATCGAGAGCGAGACAGACAGACATCGAGAGAGCGACATCGAGAGCGACATCGAGAGAGAGAGAGAGCGACATCGAGAGAGAGACAGCGACATCGAGAGAGAGACAGCGACATCGAGAGAGAGAGCGACATCGAGAGAGAGACAGCGACATCGAGAGAGAGAGCGACATCGAGAGAGACATCGAGAGAGAGAGAGGGCGACATCGAGAGCGACATCGAGAGAGAGCGACATCGAGAGAGAGCGACATCAAGAGAGAAAGAGGGAGAAAGAGCGGCATCGAGAGAGAGCGACTTCGAGAGAGAGCGACTTCGAGAGAGAGAGCGACATCGAGAGGGAGCGACAGAGACATCGAGAGCGAGAGAGCGACATAGAGACATCGAGAGCGAGAGAGCGACATCGAGAGCGAGAGAGCGACATCGAGAGCGAGCGACATCGAGAGCGAGCGAGCGACATCGAGAGCGAGCGAGCGACATCGAGAGCGAGCGAGCGACATCGAGAGCGAGCGACATCGAGAGAGAGCGACATCGAGAGAGAAAGAGGGAGGAAGAGAGCGACATCGAGAGAGAGCGACTCCGAGAGAGAGCGACATCGAGAGATCGAGAGAGATCGAGAGAGATCGAGAGAGAGAGCTGGTCCTTGGGCCGAGTTCACAAACCTGTTCTACTAACACACTGAAGCCTCAGGACGAGAACATCCAATCAATCAGAATAAACCAAATTACAACACAGTCAAAACAAAACTACATTGCTTATTGGGAAACACAAGCACAAGCAAAATGCAGTGCCATCTGGCCCTAAATCGACAGTACACCGTGGCTAACTATTTGACCATGGTTACTGATCAAAACCTTAGAAAAACCTTGACAAAGTACAGGCTCAGTGAGCACAGCCTTGCCATTGAGAAGGGTAGACACAGGAAAACCTGGCTCCCTGTAGAGGAAAGGCTGTGCAACCACTGCACAACAGCAGAACCTGAGACGCAGCTGCATTTCCTGACAAAATGTGAAAAATATAAAACAATGAGTGTCATTTCCCCAAATTTGAAACCCTTATTCAAGGTTTCAAAGACCTCTCTGATGAGGATAGGCTACCTGTCCTGTTGGGGGAGGACGCAGAGCTGTGGGTTGGCAGCGCACTACATTGCTGCCTGCCATAAGACGAGGGGTAGTGTCTGGCAGACCAATCAACCTGCACATGTCCTCTACTGTATGCTTATTGTTATTGTTCAATGTATGGTTATTTAGACCCTTGGTTATTGTTGTTACTGTTGTCCCGTTGACAATTTTGATTCTCATCATTTTCATATTGTAAATATCCAAAATAAGCTTTGGCAATATGTACATTGTTACGTCATGCCAATAAAGCAAATTGAATTGAGAGAGAGAGACCGAGAGATACACCGAGAGAGAGACAGAGATTGCGAGAGAGACACAGAGACAGACATCGAGAGAGATGTCGCACTACTGACCATATACACACACACCTTACACACACTAATTAATAAACACGTCAATCATAAAAAAGATGGCAAAATCTTTGCTTGTTTTATTGACTTTAAAAAAGCATTTGATTCTATTTGGCACAAAGGGCTATTCTACAAAATTCTCCAAAGAACAGAATTCCTTTCACAACGTCAAGGTGTGAGACAAGGCTGCAGTTTGAGTCCAAATCTTTTCAACATTTATATCAATGAATTAGCAGACATGTTGGACCATTCTCCAGCCACAGGACTCACACTACTTGACACAGAGGTGAAATACCTGCTATATGCTGATGACTTGGTACTTCTATCACCAACCAAAGAAGGTCTTCAACAGAACATTAATATTCTAGAGCAATATTGCCATAATTGGGCCCTGGCAGTAAATTTCCAAAAGACGAAAATCATGATTTCCCCCCCCCCCAAAAACAGATGTCAGAAACACAAATATAAATTCACCCTGAACAACACCATCATTGAACACACTAAAAATTACACCTACCTTGGTCTGACCATATCTGCATCGGGAAACTTTAATATGGCAGTGAATGCACTCAAAGAAAAAGCCTGCAGAGCATTGTATGCAATAAAAATGAAAATATTCAAAATCAACATCCCAATTAGAATTTGAACCAAAATATTTGACAGTGTAATCCTACCAATAGCTCTTTACAGAAGTGAGGTTTGGGGGCCACTCAATAAACTGGACTTTAAAATGTGGGACAAACATCCAATTGAAGCCCTACATGCAGAATTCTGTCGGAAAATCCTGCAGGTCCAGAGAAATACACCAACTAATGCATGTAGAGCAGAATTGGGCCACTTTCCAGTAGTAATAAAAATACAGAAAAGATCATTAAAATTTTGGCTACATCTAAATTCAAGTCCAAATTCAAGTCTGCAATTTAAAGCACTCCAAACCCAAGAGCTGAGCCCAGAAACGAGCCCTCTGTCAGCTGGTGTTGGACCTCACCAACCAAGCTGACACCAGCACTGCTTCAAAAGAAAGAATTCAAATAAACAAAATCATGAACCAATCAAAGGACTCATATTTACAACATTGGAAAAACTAAACAAAATACAAAGCCGACTAAATTGCTACCTGACCCTAAACAGAGAATATGAATTGGCTGATTATCTCTACTCTGTCAGAGATACGAAGCAGAGACAGATCCTTACCAAGTACAGGCTGAGTGACCACCTGGCAGAGACAGATCCTTACCAAGTACAGACTGAGTCACCACCTGGCAGAGACAGATCCTTACCAAGTACAGACTGAGTGACCACCTGGCAGAGACAGATCCTTACCAAGTACAGGCTGAGTGACCACCTGGCAGAGACAGATCCTTACCAAGTACAGGCTGAGTGACCACCTGGCAGAGACAGATCCTTACCAAGTACAGGCTGAGTGACCACTGAGTGACCCACCTGGCAGAGACAGATCCTTACCAAGTACAGGCTGAGTGACCACCTGGCAGAGACAGATCCTTACCAAGTACAGGCTGAGTGACCACCTGGCAGAGACAGATCCTTACCAAGTACAGGCTGAGTGACCACCTGGCAGAGACAGATCCTTACCAAGTACAGGCTGAGTGACCACCTGGCAGAGACAGATCCTTACCAAGTACAGGCTGAGTGACCACCTGGCAGAGACAGATCCTTACCAAGTACAGGCTGAGTGACCACCTGGCAGAGACAGATCCTTACCAAGTACAGGCTGAGTGACCACCTGGCAGAGACAGATCCTTACCAAGTACAGGCTGAGTGACCACCTGGCAGAGACAGATCCTTACCAAGTACAGGCTGAGTGACCACCTGGCAGAGACAGATCCTTACCAAGTACAGGCTGAGTGACCACCTGGCAGAGACAGATCCTTACCAGTACAGGCTGAGTGACCACCTGGCAGAGACAGATCCTTACCAAGTACAGGCTGAGTGACCACCTGGCAGAGACAGATCCTTACCAAGTACAGGCTGAGTGACCACCTGGCAGAGACAGATCCTTACCAAGTACAGGCTGAGTGACCACCTGGCAGAGACAGATCCTTACCAAGTACAGGCTGAGTGACCACCTGGCAGAGACAGATCCTTACCAAGTACATGCTGAGTGACCACCTGGCAGAGACAGATCCTTACCAAGTACAGGCTGAGTGACCACCTGGCAGAGACAGATCCTTACCAAGTACAGGCTGAGTGACCACCTGGCAGAGACAGATCCTTACCAAGTACAGGCTGAGTGACCACCTGGCAGAGACAGATCCTTACCAAGTACAAGCTGAGTGACCACCTGGCAGAGACAGATCCTTACCAAGTACAGGCTGAGTGACCACCTGGCAGAGACAGATCCTTACCAAGTACAGGGCTGAGTGACCACCTGGCAGAGACAGATCCGTACCAATACAGCTGAGTGACCACCTGGCAGAGACAGATCCTTACCAAGTACAGCGAGTGACCACCTGGCAGAGACAGATCCTTACCAAGTACAGCTGAGTGACCACCTGGCAGAGACAGATCCTTACCAAGTACAGGCTGAGTGACCCACCCCTGGCAGAGACAGATCCTTACCAAGTACAGGCGGAGTGACCACCTGGCAGGAGACCAGATCCTTACCAAGTACATGCTGAGTGACCACCTGGCAGAGACAATGACCTTACCAAGTACAGGCTGAGTGACCACCTGCAAGAGACAGATCCTTACCAAGTACAAGCTGAGTGGACCACCTGGCAGAGACAGATCCTTACCCAGTACAGGCTGAGTGACCACCTGGCAGAGAACAGATCCTTACCAAGTACAGGCTGAGTGACCACCCTGGCAGAGACAGATCCTTACCAAGTACAGGCTGAGTGACAACCTGGCAGAGACAGATCCTTACCAGTACAGGCTGAGTGACCACCTGGCAGAGACCGATCCTTACCAGTACAAGCTGAGATGACCACCTGGCAGAGACAGATCCTTACCAAGTACAAGCTGTAGTGACACCTGGCAGGACCAGATCCTTACCACGTACAGGCTGAGTGACCACCTGGCAGAGACAGATCCTTACCAAGTACAGGCTGAGTGACCACCGATTGGCAATAGAAACCGGCAGACATAAAAAGACATGGCTACCCAAAGAGGAGCGTGTACGTGGTCACTGCACGACAGGGGAGGTAGAGACAGAGATGCACTTTCTCCTTTACTGTGATATATATTCTGCACCAAGAGATTCATTAGTCACAGAAATGACTACATTTATTCCAAATTTGAACTTATTAAACCCAGAGGAAAAACTAAGAATACTCATGGGCGAAGGAGCAATGGCTCCTCTTGCAGCCAAATATGTATTTGCCTGCCATAGCCTGAGGGACACTGAATAATAACATCTGCATAGTAAACAGTAACTTACTTATTATTACTATTATTGTTATTACTGTTATTGTTATTTCTATTATTATTGTTGTTTATCATTCCAAATAGTAGTGGTATGGGTAGTAATGGTAATGATAACAGTTTAGTGATGGTGGTGGTGGTAGTAGTAGTAGTAATGACGATGGTAGTTGTAGTACTGATGTAATGGTGAAGATGACCGTTATTTAGTTATAAGTTAGTTATAGATTCATTTTCCATATTTAGATTTT